>NW_026705281.1:0-300000 GCF_029867415.1 Vicia villosa | reverse complement strand
AGGAAATAGGATAAAGACCTTACAACTCAAGGTAGACCTCCTAGTTTGCTTGCTCAAATCAAAACAAACAAAATTCTCATACACTGTTGTTTTTCAAAACAAAACTTTCAAAAAAGACAATACTTTGTATACATCCAAACACGGATCATTACAAAGTTAACGTTCTTTTCAAAACATCTTTCGAAAGATAAACAAGCATTTTGTATACATCCACACACGGATCATTACAAAATTCAATTTACCAAAGTATTTGAAACCACATATGAGCAATTTCAGAGATATGAACCTCAAGTTATTCTACACCCGGACATGCCAACTGACCTAGAAGAGTTGCAAAAATCTTGGGTTCAACTCAAAGAGGAAAGAGACACCTTCAAATCATACTGTCAAGACTATGAGAGAAGGATATTGGAGCTCACCGGACAGCTTCAAGAAGAACAGCAGATCAACACATTCCTGGGGGCAAAGAGAAAGCGTCCACGGGAGACCTGAAGGATCATTTATTTTATTTCTGTCTTGTAAGCCCAAATGAGGCAAAGAAAAAAGAAGCAAAAAAAAAAAAATAAATTGATTAACTAACGTTTGTTTCTTCTTTAACAAATCTAAACTCTAAGATCCTTGAAACATTGCACACACATTTCACTTCATGCATTGCATATACATTTCATACATTGCATTCATATACATTGCACATACATTTCATACATTGCATACACATGGCATCCAGTCATACACATTGCATAACAGGTTCACATGACGGATTTCTCATCTTCTCGCTGTTTATTTCAGTCAGAAGAGATGGAATCTGAAATGAGCATCAAGAATCTCGAAGCACAGAATGCCCAAGTTCAAGTGGCAATTCTGGAACTGGCAAAGGGGCAACAAGAACTGAAAGCCCTGATAATCAAGAAGAAAAAGAAGCCCAAAGGATCTGTAGGCTTGAGTCACCTGAAAAGGAAGATCAAAATCCCAGTCAAAAAGTTCAAAAAGCCACCGATCCCTGAAACAGTCGGTGATGATGAACAAGAAGACAATCAAAGCAACCAGGGTTCTGCTAAACCCTCTCTCTCTTCAAATGAAGAAAATGATCATTCTGGGGACGAACCGGATGATGAAAAATACCAACAGCTGGAAGACCGTATGAAAGCTATGGAGATACAAAAAATACCTGGCTTAGATTTCAATGATCTAGGGCTCATCTCGGATGTTGTTATCCCTCCAAAATTCAAAGTTCCTGTCTTTGCAAAATATGATGGAGTTTCTTGCCCGAAACTACATCTGAGATCCTATGTGAGGAAGATACAACCTCATACAACGGATAACAAATTGTGGATTCACTTCTTCCAAGAAAGTCTGTCGGGTACACAACTCGAGTGGTACTACCAGCTGGAAAATACCAAGGTTCATACTTGGGAAGAATTAGCTGCTGCTTTTTACAAACAGTACCAATACAATGCTGATCTTGCGCCAACCCGTACTCAACTAAGGGGCATGTCTATGGGACCAAAAGAAAGTTTCAAAGGATATGCACAAAAGTGGAGAGATATGGCTGGAAGGGTTCAACCACCCTTATCTGATCGCGAACTAGTTGACATGTTCATGGGCACTTTAACTGGCCCTTTCTATAGCCATTTGCTGGGAAGCTCATCATCAGGTTTCACTGACCTGATACTGACCGGAGAACGTGTCGAAAGTGGCATTCAAAATGGAAAAATTCAAATAGGTTCCTCCTCTGGTACTACAAAAAGGCCCATCAGCGGGAGAAATGAGGTCAATGCAACACAAATTCAGAAAAGTCGCAAAAGTGAGCAGCATCAATCTGTAGGGGCAGTTCTGATCTCCGCATCTGCACCTCAAAAAGATCAACAGCCAAAATATACGCATCGACCAGATGCACCAAGAAGAAATTTCACCAGAATCAACATGCCAATCTCTCAGGCATTGCAGCACTTGCTAAAAGCAGATCTGATCACATTAAAAGGTCCTCCAAAGAATGTCAACACTTCCTCTCCGAATTATCGCCCTGATGCGACATGTGCCTATCACTCAAACTGTCCAGGACATGACGCAGATCACTGCTGGGCCCTGAAAAATAAAATACAAGATATGATAGATGCTGGGGAAATTGAGTTCGATCCTCCAGAAACTCCAAATGTCATCACTGCACCTATGCCAAAGCATGACAAAACTGTTAACGCTATCCTGGACACTGTTTACATCTATGATGTGAACGAATTATCAACTCCACTCTGCGAAGTCAAAGGAAAGCTAATCCGAGCTGGTTACTTTCCAGGGTGTGACCCCGACTGCTTTTACTGCTCCTGCCTGCCCAATGGTTGTGAAAATCTGAGGATGGGAATTCAAAAATGGATGGATCGCCGTATCATTATGTTTGAGAGGCTCCCTTCTATGGACGTGCTGTGCGAAGTCTTTGCAAACGGGATGAGAATAGAGGATGCCTCAGTGATCTCCAGCTTACCATTCAAAATCTCTGCCAAGGCTCCATTCAAAATTTCTGCTACACTCAAAGTGGCATCAGTAGTCATTGCTAGTCCAACTCCATTTCCATACTCCTCAGACAAAGCTGTCCCATGGGGATATGACACTAATGTTTATGTTCATGGAGTTAAGCAGGGTACCTCGACTGAAGAGACCGCAAAGTTAACTACTCCAACTGTGGGTAATATTGTGGGTACCAGCAAGATCACGAGAAGTGGAAGAATCTTTTCACCAGAAATTTCTCCAAATGTTGCTGCTGGTCCAGTCCGAGTCCCAGTTCCTAATCAAAATGTCAACGCTCGAGGCAAAGAGCCACAAGTTGAACAAGTTCAAACCCCGGTGGAGATCACTGCTGAGGATCCATCAAAGCAAGAAATGGAGGAAATATTGAAAATCATCTGCAAGAGTGATTACAATATTGTTGAGCAACTGGGGCACACTGCTTCAAAAATCTCAATGCTATCTCTGCTAAAATATTCAGAAGCTCATGCCAAAGCTCTGATGAAGTTCCTGAAAGCTGCGCATGTGCCTCAAGAGATCTCAGTCGACCAATTTGAGAATTGTGTTGCCAATCTAACCGTGAGCAATGGTCTCGGTTTCTCTGATGTGGATCTAACCCCTGCTGGAAAAAATCACAACAAAGCCTTACATATCTCCATTGAATGTAATGGCACCACTCTATCTCATGTGCTAGTAGATAACGGTTCTTCTCTGAACGTGTTACCGAAAACAGTACTAGAAAAGCTTGACTTCGAAGGAATTGTGTTACAACCAAGTGATGTTGTGGTAAGAGCCTTTGACGGGTCAACCAGAACGGTATACGGAAAAGTGAATCTCCCAATCAGAGTGGGTTCTCAAATCTTTGATTCTATCTTTTACGTAATGGAAATTCACCCAGCCTACTCCTGTTTACTTGGACGCCCTTGGATACATGGGGCAAACGCTGTAACTTCTACCCTGCATCAGAAGTTAAAATATCCAGTAAAAGGAAAGATTGTCACAGTCTATGGCGAAGAGGAATATGTGGTTAGTCACCTAAGCAATTCCAAATATGTTGAGTTGGAGGACGAATTCATCGAAACTCCATGCCAATCATTTGAGGTGGTCTCTCCAGATGTCTCTACCACCAAGCATATTCCTGCTACTCCAACTACAACTATGGCTTCTCTCAAAGATGCCAAAGCCATGATTGAACAGGGTGATTGCACAGTATGGGGACAGCTTCCCGATATACCCTACAAGTCTGACAAACTAGGTCTGGGCTATGATAGTGAAAATCAAAAGAATGATCAAAGTCCTCGTTCTGAAGGATTGATGTCACACTTCGTCAGCCAAGAAGTAAACGCTATTGAAGATGAAGGAGTGTTCTTGAACCATATCATTCAGCCATATCCAGATGAGATTCCACCCATTTCCATGGGAATGTGGGATGCTGTGGGAGAACCAAACGGCGGGTATAATTATCAGTATGCCGCACCTCAGAATTCTTATATTGCTATGGAAGACCTTACCCCGACTGGATGGGGTGATCAAATTGGAAATGACGAAAGTTTCACAAGTCCCGTCACTGAGCAATATCAAAATCCACCCAAAGAAGTATGGGACACGCTAGGAGAACCCAGCGGCAAATATGACTATATGGTGAAATATTCCGCTCCTCCGAGCTCACAAATTGCTATGGAGGACATTGTCCCAACTGGATGGGATGAACATTACGATGACAATTTCGCTTTCGAAGAAGCCAGGGAAATACCAAATAACGAGGGTTGCTTTCTGTCAGCATACACTCCTCATCAGGATGCACAAGTCTCTATTCAAAACATCATCCCGACTGCATGGGACGGCCTTATCGAGCATCTCGCTCAGCCAACAGAGATATCTCAGCCTGGGCTCTCGTATCCAGCAGAGTATATCCCTTATCCCGAAGGATCACCGGCTCATTTTCCCACTAATGAAATCAATGCTGTGGAAGATGAAAAAGACAACTGCAACTGGAACAGCTGGATACTCCCTGCTCACAACAGTGGATTGAACAACTGGAAAGCTGAGGATGTGATCTCCTTTGACCAGGAGTAAATGCCATTTCCTGTTTTCTTTGTGTATATTGTGCAAAGATAAAAATGGTTCCTGAACAATCGAACCATGAGCTTGAAAAGCCGTGTGCCTTAGCACACTGGTCCTTCTATAAGGGCTTATCATATCATGATCATGTGCATTCAATAAAATCATGGGACGCTTGCATATTTAAATTTTGTGATCCTTTTTCCTTCTTTCTTCGCTTTCAAATAGCTATGTTTTTTCTTCACACACACTCACATAATTAACATGCAGATTCACATACACTCTGGATCCAGTCAACAACGATTCTGCTATTGCCCGTCATGACTTTGAAAGTCCGATCTACCAAACTGAGGACGAAAGTGAGGAAGATTGTGAAGTGCCAAGAGAACTTGCAAGGCTGCTAGAACAAGAAGACAAGGCCATACAGCCTCACGAGGAGCCAATTGAGGTCATCAACTTGGGCAGCAACGAAGAAAAGAAAGAAGTCAAAATAGGGGCTGATTTAGAACACAGCGTCAAGCAAAGACTGATTCAAATGCTGCGAGACTACGTCGAGATATTCGCCTGGTCCTATGAAGATATGCCAGGCCTTGACACGGACATCGTAGTTCATCGCCTGCCAATCAAAGAAGGTAGCACTCCAGTCAAACAGAAACTACGAAGGAGTAGGCCTGATATGTCAAAAAAGATCAAAGACGAGGTTGAAAAACAGTTCAATGCCGGATTCCTAAAAGTTGTAAGTTATCCTCCTTGGATAGCTAACATCGTGCCTGTACCTAAAAAAGACGGGAAAGTCAGAATGTGCGTGGACTACAGAGATCTGAACCGGGCAAGCCCCAAAGATGATTTCCCTTTACCACACATCGATGTACTGGTTGACAATACCGCACAATGCAAGGTATTCTCCTTTATGGACGGATTCTCAGGGTACAATCAAATCAAGATGGCACCCGAAGACATGGAAAAAACAACCTTCACAACACCCTGGGGAACCTTTTGTTACAAAGTAATGCCCTTTGGTCTGAAAAACGCAGGAGCAACCTATCAACGTGCAATGGTAGCGCTATTTCATGATATGATTCATCAAGAAATAGAGGTGTATGTCGATGACATGATTGCAAAATCCAACACCGAGGAAGAACATCTGGGTCATTTACACAAGTTGTTTGACAGACTCAAGAAATACAAGTTGCGACTGAACCCAAATAAGTGTACCTTTGGAGTAAGATCCGGCAAACTCTTAGGTTTCATCGTCAGCAGCAAAGGTATTGAGGTTGATCCCGCCAAGGTTAAAGCCATTCAAGAAATGCCTATACCTCGTACCGAGAAACAAGTCAGAGGATTCTTGGGACGTCTAAATTACATCGCCCGATTTATTGCCCACATGACTACTACTTGTGTGCCGATCTTCAAACTGTTGAAGAAAGATCAAGTGGAAAGGTGGAATGACAAATGCCAGTTAGCCTTTGACAAAATCAAAGAATATCTCCAAAAACCTCCAATCTTGTTGCCACCTGTGGAAGGCAGACCTCTGATAATGTACCTAACTGTGTTAGAAGACTCAATGGGGTGTGTACTAGGACAACATGACGAATCCGGCCGAAAGGAGCACGCAATCTACTATCTTAGCAAAAAGTTTACCGATTGTGAAACAAGATACTCACTACTCGAAAAAACTTGTTGTGCCTTAGCTTGGGCAGCTCGCCGGCTAAGACAGTACATGCTAAATCACACCACTTTCCTAATCTCCAAGATGGATCCCATCAAATACGTGTTCGAAAAACCTGCTCTCTCTGGAAGAATAGCGAGATGGCAAATGATCTTAACAGAATATGACATTCAATACACTTCACAAAAAGCAATCAAAGGAAGTGTGGTAGCTGATCATCTGGCTCATCAAGCAGTGGATGATTATCAAGCATTGAACTTTGACTTCCCAGACGAAGACATTATGCTAGTCAATGACTACAAACAACCAGGACCAGAAGAAGGACCCGAGCCAGGATCCCGGTGGACTATGGTTTTTGACGGAGCTTCTAATGCACTTGGCAATGGCATCGGAGCTGTGATCATTTCCCCCGCAGGAAGTTACACACCGTTCACTGCCAGATTATGCTTCAATTGCACTAACAATATAGCCGAATACGAAGCATGTATTCTGGGTCTTAAAGCTGCAATCGATCTAAGAATCAAATTCCTGGAAGTCTACGGAGACTCGGCCTTGGTAATCTACCAAGTCAAAGGGGAATGGGACACGAAGCACCCGAATCTAATTCCTTACAAAGAATATGTGCTGAGTTTGATTCTTTACTTCGAAGAAATCACTTTCGAACACATCCCACGCGAGGAAAATCAACTAGCTGATGCTTTAGCTACCATGTCATCCATGTTCAAAGTCAGGTGGGACAACGAGGCGCCTATGATCACCATTTACAGGCAAGATGAACCATCCTATTGCAATGAGATCAATACCGAAGGAACCGAGGAAAAACCATGGTTCCATGAAGTAAAAAGATATCTCGAAGCTCAGGAGTACCCTGAAGGGGCATCCATTAACGACAGAAAGTTTCTAAGGAGATTTGCTGCCAAATTCTTTCTAAGCAATGGAACCCTATACAAACGCAACCATGACTCGACTTTACTTCGCTGTGTAAACAAGAAGGAAGCAGAACAGATCATGGAAGAAATACACAATGGTGCCTTCGGTACTCATTCCAGTGGACATACAATGGCTAAAAAGATCCTGAGAGCAGGTTATTACTGGTCTACCATGGAAACAGACTGCCATCATCACTCCCGAACATGTCACAAATGCCAGATATACGCTGACAAAGTACATGTACCTCCAGTTCCATTAAGCGTCCTGACGGCTCCTTGGCCTTTTGCAATGTGGGGTATTGATATGATTGGAGAAATCAAACCTACTGCCTCCAACGGACATCGCTTTATCCTGGTCGCTATTGACTACTTCACAAAGTGGGTAGAAGCAGCTTCATTTGCTTCTGTTACCAAGAATGTGGTGGCCCGGTTCATCAAATACAATCTCATTTGTCGGTACGGCATCCCTGAACGGATTATCACGGACAATGGCACAAATCTAAACAACAGAATGATTACTGAACTTTGCACACAGTTCAAGATCAAGCATCATAATTCTTCTCCATATCGACCAAAGATGAACGGCGCGGTGGAAGCTGCCAACAAGAACATCAAGAAAATCATACAAAAAATGACAGTAACCTACAAAGACTGGCATGAGATGTTGCCTTTTGCTCTTCATGGTTATCGCACATCTGCGCGTACTTCAACAGGGGCAACTCCATTCTCCTTAGTCTATGGTATGGAGGCAGTTCTTCCAATTGAAATTCAGATTCCTTCCCTAAGGATTATGAAAGAAGCCAATCTAGACGAAGACGATTGGATTCAAACACGGTTGGACCAGATAAACTTGATTGATGAGAAAAGGCTCGCAGCTATTTGTCATGGTCAGCTATACCAAAAGCGTATGATCAAAGCCTTCAACAAAAAAGTCAAAAGTCAAGCATACCAAACTGGTGGCTTGGTTGTCAAACGCATCATCTTACCACAAGGTGATCCCAGAGGCAAATGGACTCCCACCTACGAGGGACCATTCATAATCAAGAAAATATTCTCCGGCGGCGCCATGTTGCTTACCACCATGGATGGCGAGGATTTCCCACACCCTGTGAATGCTGACATAGTCAAAAAATACTTCTCTTAAAAAGAAAAAAAAACAGCTCGCTAAGTTGAAAACCTGAAAGGGCAACTTAGGCAAAAAAATGAGCGTCTCGGTGGATTGAAAACCCGAAAGGGCGGTCCAGGCAAAAATTAGAGACTAAACAAATACTATCCCGGTAGGCTGAAAACCTGAAAGGGCAGCCTAGGCAAAAGTTAGGGAATGAAGCATACAACTGTGTTCCGTTCAGCTGCCTACTCACCATCAAGATTCAACACCTCAAAGACACCGATCAGTCCAATCACTTTCTTCCAACAAGTGAGGGATGAGATGCTCGAAGACAGATTGGCAATAGCAGAGTTGAAACTTGACTGGATCGTTTTCACATAGCTATTTATCTTCATAAATATTTTCCAAAACTTTCTGACAATTTCCTACTTCTAGGATTGTTGTCTCCCTGTGCTAACCAGCCTATCATGGCTCTTTTTCAAAAATCAATGCAGCTTAGGCTCAAAAATCACTATTTTCACTTTTTCTGTTTTAAATACGTAAGCGTCCCAATGATAATTTTGAATGAACATGTGCATTTGAATATGATTGATGTTTACCAGGAAAAACAGGAATAGCATTCAGGAAATGTCCCAATTATCTGGACATCATCCCATCAGAAGAAAATCCCCAAGAGAAACGCATTTCTCAGCAAATTCCTCAAAAAGATTTTCTCTTCAAAAGAAGTCTTATCCCCCAGCAGGGTTGTTCCAGATTACTATCTTCAGAAGGTGTGATCCCCGCACCCGGACTTGGTCAGATAGTGCATCGGAGGATTATGCATCTTCCTCATTCCCATTTGAAAGGGCATCAGAACTTCCAGCTACCTTTCATTCTCAAGAGATATTCAAAGATCCTTCAACAGAATACCAGGGTTCTCAAAGAATTTCCCCAGCCAAGGGTACTCAAACAAGACAAAAGATCATCAACGATCACAATATAGTCATATCCAGATGACTGGCGGAAATTTATTTTCCCAAATAGAAGCTCGACATCTCACATTCATACATCACATATTCATATTCATACATCATATTCATACATCATGCATCATGCGCATATTCATACGCATATTCATACACAACATCACATGCATATTTCTCCGGGAATATCTCACATTTACATGCATCATAAACATTGCATATCACTAACTTGATTTTTCAGGTAGACGGATATCTTCAACAAAGATGTTCTCAATCACATGCAGTGTTCACCTGAATTCCATGAACGGTTCTCTCAGATATAATCAAGCCGAAGATTCATTCTGATCACTTACCAACTCAAAAACAGACATCACAGATCTAAAGTTGATACCTCAGACGGTTCCAGAACGATCTAACATTGCAGATCTAAAGTTGATACCTCAGACGGTTCCAGAACGATCTAACATTGCAGATCTAAAGTTGATACCTCAGACGGTTCCAGAACGATCTAACATTGCAGATCTAAAGTCGATACCTCAGACGGTTCCAGAACGATCTAACATTGCAGATCTAAAGTCGATACCTCAGACGGTTCCAGAACGATCTAACATCACAGATCTAAAGTTGATACCTCAGACGGTTCCAGAACGATCTAACATTGCAGATCTAAAGCGATACCTCAGACGGTTCCAGAACGATCTAGCATCACAGATCTAAAGTTGATACCTCAGACGGTTCCAGAACGATCTAACATTGCAGATCTAAAGTCGATACCTCAGACGGTTCAAGAACGATCTAACATCAAAGATCTAAAGCTGATACCTCAGACGGTTCCACAATGATCAACTTTCAAAATCTAAAGCGGAAAAACTTTGGACAAGTTCCGTAGCAATCATCCTCCTAGACTTAAAGCGGTAACCTTGGACGGTTCCGAAACAGTCAACACAAAGACTTTCAAATCCTTCATCAAGATATAATCAATGGATTCATTCTGATGAACAAACCCTCAACACATTTTCCAGGTGGCATCTGAAAGCCCATCTCAGGTAATGTTTCAATCTGCCAACAACATTTCGCAGACGACATTCAAATGCAACTTCCAACATCTCTTCTGATCAAGGTAAGTGCAAATTTTCAGGGCATCTAAATATTCAATCATCTTCTACCTTCAGATTTCAGACAATCTCTTCAGGTTTAAGAAGATTGAATAGGGGCAACTGTTATACCCCAAAATTTGCCCGCATTTTTTTCAAGAAAACTCCAATCTGAAAATTAAAAGTCTCATATAATCATGGATTTTTATTTCAACAAAGATCCTGATATATGAAATACTTAGTTTTTAGAATTTTTCTTATACAGTAATTTGGCTTGCAGTTGAATTTATTCTTACGCAAACGCCAAATACTGTTTATTACTTCACACATGCTATTTATTTATTTACAGATAAATAGTACTGACACAATTGGTACAGAGTTAAATCTTTTTGCAGGCGCAGAATCAGGAAACTCAGACTGTACTGGTAACAAGTAGATTATTATTATCTTTTGTTTCCCACTAATTTTTGTACTATATTCCATTATTTTCAAAAATCTTTTCAAATCTCTTTTTCAAAAATCAAATCTCTCTTTTTCCCAACACTATCTCCACTTTCTTTCAAATCTTACTTCCACTCAAATTTTCCTTTTGTACGGAATCACATCATTCCCCAACGTCTCTATCCTTCTTTCCATTCTATAAATACCTCCCATTTTCTTCATAAAATCTCACATCAAATTCTAATTCATCTCTCAAATTTCCACTTCATAATCCATCCTTTCTTCTTTCCCGACAAAATGGCGAAGCGGTGGGAAACGTGTTTTCTTATGGTCATCACCATTGCTACGGTGATCATGTCTTTCTTCTGTCTACATAGCCCGGAACACTGTGGACCTGGGATGCTTATGCTCCCAATCATCTACATGTTACTATTTGTAGCATGGGTTATCAATCGTCATTCTTAAAATTTGCCGTATTTCTTATTTCTTAAATGTACCGTTTATTCGTCGTACTGTTCAATATAGTATGTAATATTTGTACTGTCAGTATTAAATGTTGTACTATTTGTCATAATATTGCTTAATTACTCAGATAATATTTTATGTGTTTTCTGCCAGTCAAATATTCATTTTTCTGTGCATTAAATGATTTTCAGGGTTATTATCGGTAATTTTGCCCGCATACAGTAAATATTAGTTATTTATTATGTCTGTGTTTTTTTTAACAAGTCATGTAAATAACTTTCATTTTTCACATAAAACAAAAAAAAACAACAAAAAAAGAAAATTAACTTTGACTGTTGATTTTTCACTCTAACTGCTACGTCAATACCTGAACAGTCAGTTGACAGCCAAACTGCTGGCAGTACAATTCTCAGTGTTTTGTACCATCAATCAAATCAATCTTTCACAATTCAAAATTCCAAGATTTTTGTTCTAGAAGTCTTCTGAATATCACGCGATTAGCAGAGACTCAACACTGCACAAAAATCAGGTACGCTTAACTGTCTCCTACATAAACAGTCCCTGACTAGGGTTTTCTTGTTTTTACAGGAGAAACAAGTTTTTGAGAGCTCAAATGGATTTCATACACATCCATATATCTCAAAGTACCATCATACAAATTTTCAAACTTCAATTCACTCAGACGCACCGTCAGCAGCTCAAACAGTCAACAGACGACCCGTTTGACCAAAAAAGTCAACAGACAGTCAAAAATGAAATTTTTTGTCAAAGTCCATATTTTGTCAAAGGATTCATCATTTGATCATTGGATGATCATAATTCATCAAGGAAAGATCAAAAATCAACAAAACCCTAAGATTCAAAATTAGGGTTTTTGCCTGAAAAGTCAACTCAACTTTGACTGATCATAACTCTCTCATCCTTCATCCAAAAAATTCAAACCAAAGCTCATTTTGAAGGAAATTCAATTATATTTCAAATGCCATTGATCCCATGGTCATTGGATTCACCATTCGAAAAATATGATCAAAGACATTACAGGTCATTTTCAAAGTCAACAAAAAGACACTTTTTTCAAAAGGACACACAAGGAGCATCAAAAATCATTTTGACATGAGACCAAAGACATTGGTTAGAGGACTCTTTGAGGTTTCCAAAAAGTGCAAGATCTCCTTCATATGACAAAAATTGAAGGATTTACACCTTGTTGAAGTTGGCTAAATTTTGGAAAATGCATAAAGTCAACATTGCTCAAAAATGCATTTTTTCCAAATGGGGCCAAGTTTTCATGGTTCAAACATCATTTCCATAATATTATGGGCCTTCCACGACCAAGACAAGGCCCATATCATTTTTATCCATTTTTTGGCATAATTTTATCTTATTTTAAGATTAAATTAAAAGGAAAATGGATGGATAATGGGTAGCTTAATTTCCAAGCATGACTCACCCAAGGAATCTTCATCTTTCTGCAGAGAATTGAAGAGCAAGGCAAGTGCATTGAAGACAAGAAGACTTGGTCAATAATTCAAAGCTTTTTAATATAAAAAATTCAAGAATTCCACAAAGGCAACTAGATGCTTCTTAGCTTCAATTTTAAGCACTTCAATGCTTATAAATAGGCTAGCATACTTCAGTACCACAGAGAGAACGAATTCAGTAGCATTCATAAGCACATAGCACTCTTGTAACAACTTGTAATTTTCAAAGAAACTTGAAATTCGAATTTTAAGTTTCAGTCAATTTCAATACAAAATAAACATTCAAACATCATCTCTGAGCTTCACTGAAACAATTCCAATCATTTCCAAGTCTTAAACATCACTGAATCGAGCTACACAGGTCACGATTTGTCCAAACTAAAACTGACTTGTATCTCATAACACAAGCATATCTAGCACGATGTAGACATATATTTGGACTTGGTGTGGTGTGTAGATCATTTCTGGAACTTTAATTAAGTTTTAGACGCTTACACACGAAGTTACCATTTTAGGGTTCATAACCTAAAATTTAGGGCTTTCTGAAATAGGCAAAATTAGAGGTTCTAAGTGGTACCATTGAGTTCGTATGGATCAGACGAGTTGAATGGATAGGTCGCGCCAAATTTCTTTTATGTCTAACCCCTATTCGTTATTTTCCAGGTTTAAGCTTCATCTATTACAGCGCTTTTGATAAGAAA
Organism: Vicia villosa; assembly: GCF_029867415.1. Taxonomy (NCBI): domain Eukaryota; kingdom Viridiplantae; phylum Streptophyta; class Magnoliopsida; order Fabales; family Fabaceae; genus Vicia; species Vicia villosa. The sequence goes on along the minus strand of NW_026705281.1, from coordinate 286,590 downwards.
GCGCTATTAAAAGTCCTGGCGAGAGGTTGAAGATGATGAGGTGTCCTCACCTCATTGGACAGCAAGCGCGCGTTTTTTTTAAACTTAACCCTTGGTTTCAGTGTTTGCAGGCGCGTCATAATTGGTGGACCCTCACAATCTGAGCCATCTGATTTCATTTATTATCCATCCAACGCATCAGAATGAGGGCCTATCCCATGGACCTTATTTAATTTCCACACCTGATCAGTATCCTTTTCTTTTCTATTTTTATTTTAATTTCTTTGTTAAATTAATTAAAAATAGTTTTGAAAATCCAAAAAATACACAAAAAATATTTTTAGACTTCTAAAACAATATATTATTTTCTGAAATAAAAATATTTTATTTTTCTTCATAATTTCAATATTTTGCATAATTAATTAGTATATATTTATATATTTGCTTTTTAAATTATTCTAACCAATCAAAAAATCATAAAAAAATTGTTCTTTATATAAAATATTGTTTATATATTATAAACTAATTTTGTACATATTTTGAATAATTTTCTCTTTAAGTTTTAATTATTTGTATAATTATTTGCATAATTATGTTTTACTTAACTTAATCAATTTCAAATCAATTCCAAAAAAATTCCAAAAAAATTAGTTTTGTTTTAAAATTAATTAATAAATATTTTGTACATATTTTAAACTTAATTTCTAGGTTTAAATACATTTTCATCTTTTTTTCTTCATTTTAATTTAATTAATCATGCATTAATCATAATTAAAATCCATCATAAAAAATCCAAAAACATGCCTTTTATTTTTCTTGCAATTTAAATTCCTAGATAAATGTATAGGATGTCAAATTCATGTAAATAGGCTAGTTTACATTTCCTGCACAATCGATGTAATAGCGTAGATTTACTTTCCGCACTTTACATTTCCGCATTTTAATTTCCAGCAAATATAAACTGCGTCTATGTCAAAGATAAAATTGAACCGTTAGATCACTAACTTCAAAGATAAAATATCTGAATACAAACACAATCACACTTGCACCTCTTAAGGTAATCCCTTCTCATTCTTTTCAAAATCAAAGTAAAAATTCTACTATTTTAAGTATAAAATCGAACCTTTTGTTTGTATCCGGTGAAAGGATAGATTTTTAAAGGAAATAAGGATAAAGACCTTACAACTCAAGGTAGACCTCCTAGTTTGCTTGCTCAAATCAAAACAAACAAATTCTCATACACTGTTGTTTTTCAACACAAAACTTTCAAAAAAGACAATACTTTGTATACATCCAAACACGGATTATTACAAAGTTAACGTTCTTTTCAAAACATCTTTCGAAAGATAAACAAGCATTTTGTATACATCCACACACGGATCATTACAAAATTCAATTTACAAAGGTATTTGAAACCACATATGAGCATTCTAAAGCAATTGAAAAGTGATCGAAAAACAAGTGAGCTAAGCAAACTTAAGAGCCCATGGATAACCATGGATACAAAGGGTGCTAACACCTTCCCTTTGTATAACCTACCCCCTTACCCAGAATTTCTTAAAGGTCTTTTTTCTGTTTCTTTTATAAACCTTTCCTTAATTGGATAAAATAAAAGGTCGGTGGCGACTCTGTGAATTTTCAAAATGCGAAAGCATTAAGCGATAAAAAAGAGTCAGTTCACGTATCTCTACAGATCAGAGGTATGGCCCGGGATTAAAAAACGGAGGTCCACATGGAGACACAAGGTAGAGTCACAATTCTACGGTATTAGGCTTCCTTGATGGAATGACAATCAACTTCTATGTGTTTGGTTAGTTCATGGTAGATAGTGTTGGACAAGTGACTCTAAATGCAAGAGGGTGGAGGAATGAGAGAATTATGTGGGTTTGAAAAACGATGTTCAAATAAAAATCTTTGATAAAATTAAAGCTTAAATAATGTTTGTAAAACAAACAAGGAATAAGCAGCAAAATAGAGAGAATCCAATAAAAAGAATGAAATACAACCGAAGTAAATAAATGAGAAAATAGGAAGAGATATGGGTATAGAAAGATACACTAGAGATTTATTGAGAATTTCTTCTTGAGAGTCTCCACTACGTTGTGAACTTTTTATAGGTTTTACGCACGAACCTCCTTAAACTAGAATTTTACAATGCCTATCCTCCAACCGAAACAAGAGATTTTACATCAGGACAATCTCAAAATCAATAGAGTTTTTTTATTAGGCTAAACTCCGGAGCCAACTGAAATTTTGACGGACAATCCCATCAACCAATTGAGAGCTTTTACATTAGGCTAAACTCCATACCAAACGAGGGATTGTAACAGAAAACCTCATAACCCAAATAATAGCTTTCAACTCGTTTAAATCAGAATTAAAATAACTTCTTACGAGAGAGATATTACAAATTTCTCCAAGACCATAACCAATACCTTCACGGGTAAATTTCACTTACAAAGCACTAATGTAAAAGTGAAGAAGAAATTAAGAGTGTGAAGAGAGTGGAGAATGAGAAAGAGTATTCAAAATACATTTATGGTGTGCATGAAATGAGAAATGAGCACTGTGTGGCTAAATAATGAAAAGAATACATGGGCTTTTTAATGCTCATAATCGATTATGCATCATAATTTATTATGTAGTTTAAATATGGAAGGTTTTTAAATGGCATTGGCGCTAATTGATTATGGCTTCCTCTAATCTATTACCAGGGTTGCAAAAGTGATAATTGATTAACCCTAATGGGATAATCGATTATGCTATGTAAAAGCCCTCTAAATTGATTAGAACAAGTCTCTAATTCCTTGGCAAAAAAAAGATTTTCTGGTAATTTTAGCAAAGATAGGGAGACTTTTCAATCATTCAAAAGTGTGTGTGTGTGTGTGTGTGTGTGTGTGTGTGTGATTTTTCTTAGTAATTCAAAAGCTAATATTATATCTTTACATACAAAAATCACTTGACACGGACAAGGCGAGCTTTCACACTTTCTCTCTTCACAACTTTAAAGATTCAAGATCCCTTGTTTGATGCATTCATAATTTAACACTTCCAATAGGACTTGACTTCACTTCTGTAATAAAAAGATGAAATATCTAAAACAAAACTTTATAAAAAAATAATTTTAATATTTTTATTTACAACTTTTTTTGAAAAAATAATTCATTGTAAATATCTTTTAAAAAAAATATAAAACACTAAGAATGTTTCTTTTAAGTTAAAATAAATTGATTAATATCTTAATTTTTATATTTAAAAAATAAATAAACAATTTTTTATTATTGTGTCCTAACTTAAATTTAGGATAAAAATTTCAATATACTTTCTACTCACTTTTTTTTTTGTCTTTTTTTTTTCGATTCATTTTCACAACTTACACTCCACTTTAAATAGATCCAATTACTTTTCATATATTATTATATCCCCTATCTAGGTACATACATGTTAGAATATATATATATATATATATATATATATATATATATATATTATAAAGAAAGTATTTTTGTGTTAGAACAATATATACAAAAAATTTCTCTGACTTTAAATTCTACTACTTGCTAATATTTTTGTGTTAGAACAATATATACAAAAAATTTCTCTGACTTTAAATAGAATATGCTAATAGACAATAAAATTGTCCCCCTAAAATTAGTATAAAGTACTTCCAAAAAAAACTCTAAAAAGATAGAAAGTATCATAGTCTAATAATGTCTAATATATTATAGGTGTATAAAGGAGTCTTAGTTTGTGTATAATATATATATATATATATATATATATATATATATATATATATATATATATATATATATATATATATATATATATATATATATATATATGGCATATCATATGACAATGTCTTCTTTATATGAGAATGTGAGAATGAATATGAATCGTTAGATTTTAAAATAAATGGGGGAGATTATGTGTGAATCTTTTTTATCTCTCCTTCATTATTAAAATAAATGGTGCAGGAGAGAGAAAAAAAGATTCACACATAATCTCCACAATTTATTTTAAAATCTAATGGTTCAGATTCATTCTCACATTCTCATATAAAAAAGGCATTCTCATATGATATGCCCTATATATATGAATGCTTGATTTATACAATCCCTGGTGTGATAATAGTCCACTTATTGTAAATATTTTATCTGATAATTTAATCACAAAACAATGTCCATTTTGGTTCTTTACCAAATTTCAGATTCCTTGGATATGGAGATGGTCTATCACCATATCTCAAGATAAATTCAACATACCCATTTTAGAAAGAAATTTCTTCTATAAATGGTGGAACAAGATGAGCTCTGAAGAAAATCAAGAATAAATTATTCGGATTCAAGCAGCTATAATTGAAGATCAAAATAATAAAGTCAAAGAGCAAAGCTCCCAACAAATGTCTATGGGAAATTTAAAGAACTTCTTCCAGAGAAAATATCCAAATGAATCGAAAGAAGAAATTATGGTTAGAACTTTGGATCATATGAAGAACCAATTCTTCTCCACTTTTCCAACTAAAGCATCAAAAGATGAGAATTCATCTATGAAGACTAGCTCTTCTATGGGATAATGGATTCCAAAAATTTTGATTGTTTATCAGGAGAAGCCCAAGCAGAGGACCCCACTGCTGAAGATTTTTGGGATGCAATGATTCAATCTATGGCTCAGAAAGCAAAAGACAAAGCAAAGAGATAATAAAGAATCTCAAGACAGAGGGAAAAAGACAAGAGAGAGAATCTTATCTTGTCTACCATTTCAAAAAACAATAAATAATTTCAAAAGATAAGCATCTTATCTCAAGGGAAAAACAATGTAAAAGACAAAATCAAAGATAAGAAAGAATCTTATCATGGAAGAAGGCACATGCAAGCATCTTGTCTAGGAATAGTGAAAGAATATTTTCTGCTTTTTGTAAGAAAGTTTGTATTATTGTGAATTATTATTGTGTCGATGGGGCCTAATGTGTATCCGACATTAATAATTCATCTTTGTTTGTTGTAACCGGTTATCATAGGTAGCTCTTACCGGCTTAAATAGTAAGCCTTTATATCCCTATATAAAGGGAATTTCTTTTCTTTTGTAAGCACGCAATTTTAATAAGATAACAAAGTTTTTATATATAATCTGTCTTTTATCTACCCAATTTCACAAAAAAAATTTAATAAAATTCCAATCCTGCTTTCGCCGTTGTACACTTCTGGTATTTGATTGTTTAACAGGAGAAGCCCAAGCAGAGGATCTTACTGCTGAAGATTTTCGGGATGCAATGATTCAATCTATGGCTCAAAAAGCAAAAGACAAAGCAAAGAGATAATAAAGAATCTCAAGACAAAGAGAAAAAGACAAGAGAGAATCTTACCTTGTCTACCATTTCAAAAAACAATAAATAATTTCAAAAGATAAGGATATTATCTTATGGGAAAAACAATGCAAAAGACAACAGAAAAGATAAGAAAGAATCTTATCTTGGAAGAAGGCACATGCAAGCATCTTATCTTGGAATAGTGAAAGAATATTTTCTGCTTTTTGTAAGAAAGTTTGTATTATTGTGAATTATTATTGTGTCGATGGGGCCCAATGTGTACCCGACATTAATAATTCATCTTTGTTTGTTATAACCGGCTATCATAGGTAGCTCTTACCGGCTTAAATAGTAAGCCTTTGTATCCCTATATAAAGCGAATTTCTTTTCTTTTGTAAGCACACAATTTTAATACGATAACAAAGTTTTTATATATGCTCTGTTTTCTATCTACCCAATTTCACAAAAAAATTTAATAAAATTCTGATCCTGCTTCCGCCGTTGTACACTTCTGGTATCAGAGCCTGGTTACGAAACTAAGGTATATTTCTTAATCCAACTATTTGTCTATGACAATTAGTGGCTAAATTTTTGGTTGTGGAAGGTTAGATAACTTAGAAGAAACTAAGTATGTAGGTTCTTCTCTTGATATTAGTATATTTATGTTATAAGGGTTTTTTCAAAACTAAAGATTTTTTTTAGTGTTTTCTTATATTCATCGTTTTTCCAATGGAAGGGATTGTTAAGATGATTTTAAAAAAGAAATTTTTTGCTGAAAAGCATTGGACATCTTTGATTTAGGAGATATCCTTCTATCCCTTAGGGTTGATAGTTAAACAACGTTTTTGTTTGCAAAGATGACTTATCAGTTGTTGCCTAGATATATTTGTACTGAGAGCAAGAGTTATATTTACCTACTTAGTTTTACCTAAGGTGGCTAATCATGCACAACATCTTTAGCCAATCACATTTATGGATTCTGATGATGATAATCATCAAAATAATTTGATTAAACATGAAGAACTTATGGAATATCCAAAAAAATTGGATAAACTTAATAAATGGACAATTTCATTAGTACCTTCAAATCAAATTTATAAATTTGGCAAAATAGATATATTATCTCGTTTTGCTGTAAAAAGTTTAGAACAAACTATTCAAATTTCTGAAAGTACTCAAACAATCAAACTTTTAACAAAAAACGATTTACTTCCTTTTAAAAATTATAATTATATCTATGTTGGTTTAATACAAGTTGCTGTTAAACCTTTGACTTTGCTAGGATTAAATACTAGCATCCTGGGATATATCAGAGATGGTAGATGTAAAGATTTTAAACAATCTTTAGCTGCTTTAATTGAGACAAGTCTGTATCATGGCCCAGTTTATTTTGATGTCTCTCCCAATATCAGCTTATCCATGTCTGATAAAAATTTATTAGACGCTCTCCAATTAACCATTCATACTAATGGTTATATTTCAAACCTGGTAGTGAAATTATGGCTATATATTATAGGGTTTATTACAAAGTTCTTACCACTTTAAACCCTAAAGCTAAACAAATATCGTTTTCAGGAACTACTACTTTAGTTCAAACTAATCTGCTAACCTCTAATGTTGCAACTAATAGGTTGCTTAAATGGGATGAAATTAATTTTACAAAAGCCTGGAACCTCCGTCAGACCATTGAACCGGAACCTATCCTTAATAAGGATGTTGATCAAATAACCCAATCTAGTGAAGGAGATCTAGAGATAAACTTTAGCTCTAAAAGAATTATTAGAATAACTAGATCTATGTCTGGAAGACATTCTGTGAATTCTATAAATGAATTTTACTCTGCTCCTAGTCAATTAGCTAGACCCTCAACTTCTCAATTAAGAGAAGAAATAGAAGTTGTTGAAAATATAAGACTTAGCGAAAATAAAATGCCCCATGGTATATATCAAAAACCAAATCCTCCTAGAGTAGAATCACATACTCCCTCAGATATGGACTTCCAGTTATATTGTTAGATTATTCTCCAGGTAGTAATCTAAGAAACCTTGTCAATGACGGGTTTCAGCATAAAAGATACACCCAATTTAGGGAATAGTTTTTTAGAATTTTTTCGGCTCCTGTGTTAGCAAGATTTAAAGATGAGTACTATACTCAAATGTCTATGAACCAAGATTTCATTCCCTTTGTCAAATGGTTCATTAGTTACTTTATAAGTATGCAAAAAGAAGAATTGGTTTTCATGAAACAAGACGAACTGTTAGTCCTACAAAAGCCTTGGGAAAATATCCAAGGAGAAAAAATGGAATCTCCTTTTCCCCCAGAACAGACAATAAGTTTGGGTTCTCATACAGAAGCTACACCTTATCTTACCCTTCAATTACAAAGGGTTGAACAAAATCATATTACTCTTAAGGAGTTAAATTCCATAATTAGATCCAACAATTATACTAATGCCTACCTTGTTTGTCTAGGAGAACAATTTATTTCTCTAGAAAAGGTACTTTTATCTATAAAAGACCTTTTAAACAAGCAAATAGCACGTCAAAAAATTATTATTGACCTTATTAATAAGTCTAATCCTCAGGAACAAGCTTCTACATCTAATATATTAGATGTTCCTATAATTCAACTTCCTATTCCTATAGAAGGATTTAAAATGGAAACCAATGGTGATGAGTTTGTCCGTATTCTTGAGAAAAAGCTTAAAGATTTACGTTTAACTGTTATATCTAATCAAGACTCTTCCAATGAAGAAGAAATTAATGACTTAGCAATCAATATTTAACTGTTATGTCTAATCAAGACTCTTCCATTAGTAATCAAAATACTAGTGAAATAAACCCTGTTTATAGCTCTAAACCCTTAGAAAATACTATTATAAGCGTCCATCTCCTCAATATTTACTTTTTGAGGAACCTGAACACTTCCAAAATTCATATTCTGGAAAAGCCATTCATGAATGGAATATTGATGGATTAAATGACAGGAAAATTGTGGATACAATACATAGAATAATTATGTATCCAATTGTTTGTAAATAGCACGAAAATTTTGACAATGATATTGCCTCCTTTCATGTCAACTGGATTTGTTGGTCAATTAAGAGGCTGGTGGGATCATCATCTCACTGAAAGTCAGAAAATATATATTCTTCACCATAAGAAATTAGTTAAGTCCGAAGCTCCTGGAATTGGAGCAAGTGGTATTTCCACCACAGGTGAAGAAGATGTGGTTTATACACTGTGTCTCTCTATCCTTCAACATTTTATTGGAACCAATATCCCTATTGGAGAAAAACTTCAAACTCTACTTCAAAATCTAAGATATCCTTCTCTTACACAATTTAGATGGTATAAAGATACCTTTTTGTCTAGAGTTTACCAATTAAAAACCCCTAATTTTATTCACTGGAAAGCCAAATTTTTTATGGTTTACCCCATTTCTTTTCTGAAAAGGTTAGACATTCTTTAAAAAGTAAAAATGATGGGATAAATATTAATTACCCTGATCTTACTTATGGTCAAATTATTAGCACTTGTATTAATGAAGGATTAACCTTATGTAATGATATTAAGCTTAGAAATCAACTTAAGAAACATAAACTTTTTGAAAAACACCAAATGGGTGGATTCTGCGACCAGTTTGCCTTTGATCTTGGAAGATCTTCGGAGAATAAAAGGAAGAAAGGAAAAATATTCAGAAATGAACCTCATAAAAATAATAAGGATATTTATAAAAATTCTTATAGAAAGAATAAAAAAAGGAGTCACTTTAATTAAAAGTAGACTAAAAGATAAGCCTTTTAATTATAAAGGCAAAAGAAAAGCTAAAATGCTTGATGTATCTTGCCACAAATGTGGTAAAGCTGGTCATTATGCAAACCAATGTTGGACCAAAAAAGCCCTCAATGAAATTGAGGATGAACAATTACGCTCTCAACTTGAGAAAGTTTGTTTACTTAAGTCTGACTTAGAGACTAATTCTTCTAATGAAGATATTGACATGATCTATGAATCATCATCAGATTATTCCTCTGATAATCTTGACAATGATAATTGTCAATGTAATCAAATTGATTACTGGAAGTCTATTGTTGATATGAATGGTCTTAATGTTCTTACCACGAAACAAGATGAAGCCATAAATGCTATTGAGTCTATCTCGGATAATAAGCTTAAAAGAAAAATGCTTGAAGTTTTTTTTTTAATCAAAAATTACTTTATTGAGGATTCAAAAAACCATTACAAGCAGGCGACTTAATAATCCAGCATTCACAGGAACCTGAAAGAATAACTCATGTCCTAAGGTAATTCCCTACGGTAGCATAAGTTTCCCTACATGTTGTCTAAGCTGCACCTTAGTCCAACATCTGTAAATAACAGTGTCCGGGATTTTAAGAACTATATTCTCACTATTGTGACTACCCATGTTCTCAAAGCATACTCTATTTCTATGGCACCAGATTTCATAAATTGCTTCCGTGGAAGCACATTTAAGTATGGTATATCTCCATCCTTTAATATTACATTGTTCAAGTATCCATGCCAATTCATCCTTCCAGCCCAGAGGAGTATGGCAGATCTGCAACCACTTTAAGACTTCATGCCAAATCAGTTTCGTAGTATTACACTCAAAGAGAAAATGCTGCAAAGTCTCAATAGCACCACAAAATAGCATTCCATATTGGCAAGCATTCCAAATCTGCACAGTCTTTCATTTGTTGTAAGACTATTGTGACAGGCTCTCCATAAAATATGCATCGCTCTCGGTCTAGCCATGTTATGAAACAGCACTTTCCGCCATGCAACCACTTGTTGGCTACTATCGTTGAGTTCTCCATACATAGCCCTCGAATTATATTTAACATCCCGCAACATATTGTCCCAGACCTGTGAATCCTTTATATCATCTCTGCAGCTAAGGACAACTTTCAGTGTCCACGAGCAGCTCTGTTTGATTGGAACCTCCATGATATCAATACCCTTAGCATAGTAGCTGTGCACCCATCTAATCCAAAGGCTGTCACTCTTCCTACAAAGATTCAACAAAAGCTTACACATGGTAACTTTATTCCAAATCTTTAGGTTGATGATGTTAAGCCCTCCATGATTCTTGGGTGTGCATACTCTCTCCCAGGCAACCGGTGATTTTCTGGTAATAATTTCCTTCCTAGACCATAAGAAGGATCTGCATATCGCCTCAACCTTCTTCAGAACCTGTTTGGGGATCAATAAACTCTGCATCCAGAAATTCGTAATAGCAAATAAGACACTATTGATGAGTTGGTGTCGCCCTGCAAAACTTAAGAGCCTAGAGCTCCAATGCTTTATCCTGCTGACCAGTTTCTCAACCAAGATAAGGCAATGGTGATTAGATAGCCGTTTGCTTTTGAGGGGGATCCCTAAGTAGCGAAAGGGAAGGCAGCCTTCTGCAAATGTGGTGATGTTTTGAATTTGAAGCTGCGAGTGTGCATCAACATTTCCATAATAGGCATTACACTTGGCTGGGTTGACAGAAAGACCAGTGGACCTGGAGAATTCGCCAAAAGCTCTCATGAGTAGATCAATTGAGGTAGCATCACCTCTGGAAAACAGAAGGAAATCTTCTGCAAAGCTAACTTCAATAATGCCTAATTTGCCACATTTAGAATGCATTTTGAAATCAGGATTTTTAGTCAGAGGGTAAAGAACTCGATGCAGGTACTCCATAACAATAACAAACAAGAGGGGGGACAAGGGATACCCTTATCTTAGTCCTCTCTTGGCTTTCAAAATTATGGTCACATTGTTGTTCACATTGTACCTGTAGGAGACAGATGTAATAGTCAACATAATCCACTTTACAAACAAAGGAGGGAAGCTAAGTTCTCTGAGAATTGAAGGATAGAAAAACACTTAGAAAGGGGGGGGGGTTGAATAAGTGTGACTTTCAAAACTATTAAGATAAAAACAATTTGGACAATGATTTTTATCCTGGTTCGTTGTTAACGAAACTACTCCAGTCCACCCCCTTAGAGTGATTTACCTCACCTGAGGATTTAATCCACTAATCAACCTTGATTACAATGGTTTTCCACTTAGATACCTTCTAAGTCTTCTAGAGTATTCTGATCACACATTGATCACTCTAGGAACCTTTTACAAATTAATGTAAACTAATTCTTACAAGAGTATTACAATGCTTCTTAATAAGCTATAATCACAAATGTGATATTTCTCTTAAGTTTAAGCTTAATCTCACTAAGATATTACAATAGTAATGAAGTGAGGTTGAAGATGAAGTTTTGAGAGCTTTTCACTTTGACAGCGTTTCTGTATGTTTGCGTAGTGTATTGTATTCAGCTTCTCATCAGAACTTCTATTTATAGGCGTTTTGAGAAGATGACCATTGGGAGCATTTAATGCGCTGCGTGATCCGTACAGCATTGCATTTAATGTTTCACTCTTTTGTCAAATACCTCGAGCCTTGCTTTTCCTGCTTTAACTGACTTTGCCTTTAATAGCTTCTAAGGTTCCTTTTGTCAGTCAGCGTAGCCTGCCATCTTGTACTTGCTTTTGATCTGATCTTTGTAGATACAACGTTTGAATATATCGGAGTCAAACAGCTTGGTGCAGAGCATCTTCTTGTCTTCTGACCTTGAAGTGCTTCTAGCGTGATACCATGAGAACTTCAGTGCTTCTGCTTCTGATCTCAAGTTCTTCTGATGCTTCAATAGACCATGTTCTGATTCTGCTTGACCATCTTCTGATGTCTTGCAAGAGCATGTTCTGATGTTGCATGCTGAACCTTCTGAGTCAGTGCTTCTTGCGCTGATTTTGTGCATACTCTTCATATATTTCCTGAAATGGAAATTGCATAGGATTAGAGTACCACATTGTCTTAAGCAAAATTCATATACATTGTTATCATCAAAACTAAGAATATTGATCAGAACAATTCTTGTTCTAACAATCTCCCCATTTTTGATGGTGACAAAAACATATATAATTGATATGAATTTGCAATCAGAATCACAGATGACCAAAGACAATTACACAGTTATAGCATAAGCATATAAACATAGTGTGTGAATATGTCTCCCCCTAAGATCAACAATCTCCCCCTGAAATAAATACTGGAAGAAATTTACAAATAAAAGACTTCCTTGAGTATTTTTCATTTCAGTTGAGACGTTCACAAATGCCTAGAACTTCAGAACATTCAGAGCTTCTGCTTCTTGCTTTCATAGGACAGCTTCAGAGCTTTGAATTTCTTCTTGAATCATTGCATGCTTGATTGTATCAGAACATTCTTGAATGTACCAGAGCATCATCAGAGCATATTTACATCCTGAAATGTTTCAGAACAAACTAGACAGCAAAAGTCAGAGCATGAATGAATCATAACATACTTTTAAGAAAGAGCATTTATCAAGGCAAACAGTTCTTAAAAGAGGTATGTATCAGAACATAAAATATGTATCAGAGCACATAAAATATGTATCAGAACATAAGGGATAAGAATGTGTTAGAGCATATTCTATCACAAGAATATCAGAACATTCTTCCTTCTTGCTTCTGATCTTGAAGCTTTACAGCACTAAGCTTGCTTCAATTTCCATGAGCATGTTTCTATACATAATTGCTTTTCCTCATGTCTTTGCTTCTCATGTTGAGCTTTTTCAGAATGTCTTCAATCTTGCAAAAATCTCAAAGACATAGAACTTGCAAATAATGTTAGAAATGTTGAGACTTTCTCCCAGCAATTGATATAATAAATCAAATCAATTATCACATTTTCTCCCCCTTTTGTCATAACATCTGTAATACGGTGAACTGACTTTTTTATCGAAATGTCGCGGATAGCAAGAGTCGCCACCGACTTTTATTTTATCCAATTGGAAAGGCTAAAAGAACAGGAAAGACCTTTTTGAAAGAGATTGAGTTCGGAGGGTAAGTTATACAAAGGGAAGGTGTGAGGCACCCTTTGCATCCATGGTTATCCATGGGCTCTTAACTGCTTAGCTCACTTTGTTTGAAATGTTTGAATTGTTTGAAAAGATTTTCGAAGAAGAACTTTAGCTTGTAAATAAGCGTAGTCTTTTTGAATTTGATTTGAAAAGAGGTGTAAAAAATAATTTAAATTAGAGCAAGCAATTAATAGCAACTACCCTAAGTTTGAAAATTCGTTCTTTTAGCTTTTCAGGCGAAAGGATCTATCCATGCCATAAGAGGGCAGGAAGCCTTTCAATTGGATGCGCGGGTCATCGAGAAATTATCATTCGCCACAAGACTGTCCCTTGCCATAAAGAAGGCAGGTAGTCTAAGGGAAGGACATAATAGTCATTTAAGGCATCATGCGAGGATACCTTAGCAATATGGACAATTATCTTTATAAGGCAACCTCGAGGGAGTTTCAATGACTTTGAAGGCAACATTGCTCTAGGTATCCTCGGAATCGAGGGACTTCGACTATTAATACGTTTAGAGGCAACAGGCGAGAATAAGGCAACAATATAAGGCAACAAGGCAACCAGGGGGATTACCCTAAAGGTGCGTGTGTGGCACAATCAGGTGGTTACTTCAGATATTTATCTTGTAATTAGTTATCTACTTCTGTTAAAGGCTTGCACTCCCTAAGATTACTAACCACGCAGTTTAAAATGAGCAGAAATTAAAGGCGGAAAGATAAATGTCCTACGCTATTACAATAAACACCTGCGGGGATGGGGGAAATTAAAAGACAGAAAGAATAAGGAATAAGAGGGATGGATAATTATGTTGAGCCTTGATCTTCCTCGAACCCTTGATCAACTCTACAAATTAAGAGAAAAATAAATAAGGGTGAGTGTATTGATTATTTGAGGCAAACCCTATTTTGGGCAAAAGGCAAAAAGTAAAATAATATTTATATAAAATAAAATAAGGATTGGAAACTTAGCTCTGATGGTGCGTAGTCGGAGGATCTTGGCTAACCCTGAAAAATAAAAAAGAAAAAAGTAGAAAACTTTTTGTGGCAAATTCAAGGCATTGATAATAAATAAAAGAGGGATTATGTAATTAAAAATAAAAAATAAATATATATATAAAAAAAATTAGAAAACTTAGCTTTTGGTCGGGCGAAGCGCGTGGCTGAAGAACTTGAAATAACCCTGAAAATTTGCGCCAAGAAGAGGTTTTTAGTGTATAAATGATCTACCAACCTTAATTGATTAAAGATCTATAAACTCTAAAAAGAAAACTTATTGTGACCAAAAAGGGTTTATAAGGCTTAAAAGTGCGTTAGTGGATAACACCTACCAATAACAGTGATTAGTGATCATGAAAAATAGCATTAGGGTTTGAAAACCTAAAAATAATTATTTTAGCCTAACATTAATTATTAACTATCTAAATTAAAAAAACTCAATTTTATTAATCTAAAACAAATTTTGAAAAATTAGTTACTATTTATGAAAAATAAAATAAGAGTAATTAGTTTATTAAAAAAACAAGGAAAACAAAAAAAAGAAACAAAGAAAAAAAACAATTGAATTCAAATAAATAAAAAGATTTAAAATTTAGCTTCGATCCTATGTGGTTGTCTCTTGAGGGTGTACCGTAGGCATGCGTATTCTGGGGCGTAGGATCTGATTCCATGAAGATCGTGTGGTTGCGGATGAGGGTGTACCGTGAACGTGTAGGGGAAGCAACGCGTTGGATCTGGAAATAATTATGAGAAAAAAACATTGCAATCACCTGGTGTCGAACCCAGGTCGTGGAAGTTATCATTCTCAGCATTTGTCACTTGTACTGTATTCGTTTGGTTGTTAGCTTATGGAACAACAAATAATAAATAGGCTATAAATTTTTAATTGGTAAAGTCACAAAGTAATTCAAACCGGTCCCACTCTGCGCGTTCATCCAATGAGAGAAGGAAAGAGATTGTTGAATCTTTGACTCTCCAACGATTGCGCGCCACGCGTGGAGAGAGTGCAGTGAGATTTGACCAGCCATTAGTGTGACGCCACATATTTCATCTTCTTCCTTCAACCTGTGAACCAGAAAACTACACATTTTTTGCTACGATCCTCATGCATTTTAGCTACGACTTTGTACGTAGCGAATCTCTGCAAAAATCAAACTCGAAACTTTCACGTTAAACAACAATATAAAGCACCCAGTTCCACTAAAAACACCCTTGCGAACACGATGGTATCATCTGTTTGTTCTAAAGCTGTCCGGAACTATGAAAACGAAGGAGATGATCCTTGTTGCCCTAGCAATGGTGCCTCATGACTCCGGCGTCAAAAGCTCTATGCGAAAGGTCAAAACTATTCCATAACACCTCAGGAACATGTTAGCATGATTAGTTCAAATTTAAACACCATAAAATTTAAAATTTGACGTTCAAGAATGTAAATACAAACTGAGTTCGTGTGAGATGCGTTCTGGTCATGATGGGATCCGGATTGTGGCCTGGACTCGCTCTTGAAGTCCTCAGAAGGTTACCTGCACGTTCTGAATCGATTGAATGTCGCTCACCAGAGGCATACGAATTTTCTCTTATTTGACACCTTTTGGTAACTTGCGAATCCTAGTATCTTGGCCTCTTCCATCCGTCCCCTTTGCATCTGAACATGATTTCTATAAATAGTGGAAGAAGTTAGGGTTTCTATAAGTGAATCAAATCTTGCCCTTGAAAGAAACAAATTTGATTGAAAATCTTATATTATAACTTCCTATTTTGGTCCAATTTCGATCCACATGATTACCATCAATCTTGGAGATTTGATCTTGGCTGAATAATAACATTATACGTATGAATCCAAATTGCTAGCATTTTATTCTAATTTATTTTGATTTATATTGAATAAAATCGAAAATAAATAAAATTAAAGACCATGGCCATGCACCAACGAAATTAGGGCTTCCAAAGGGTGTTTTATGGGCCTTTGTATGATTTAGAAATAAACCCCCTTAACTTGTTTCACAACTTTCGTGTTTTTGCTTAATTAATTTGATTTTTTAATGAATAAAAATCCAAATAAATTTAAATAATAGCCACAAAAATATGAGAATAAGTTTATGGGTCCTATATGATGTCATAATCATATTTGGAGTCCAAAACCTAGGCCCAAAAGTTCAAAAGCGCAAGATTGTGCAATTAGGATTTCAAGCCTTTCTTGAATTTCAGTCAACTTATGAACATCATATCTCTCTCAGATTTTATTCTATGGATATGTTCTTGACCATCTTAGAAAGCTTAAAATGTCTTATAAAACCTCCTTTTGATTTCATCTCAATTGAGTTTACCATGTTCAAGTTATGAGCTTTGATAAAAAATGCTTTTTGGCGATCTTTTAGAAGGACCTGTAATGTATTAGCTCATATCTCTCAAATGAAGCATTTTTGGACTTAGCTTGTGAGAGACAAAGTTGTAGAGAATCAAATTTCCTTCAAAATAAGCTTTGGATGGAAAATTTCTGATGTTCCATGTTAAAGTTATGGCTGGTCAAAGTTTAGTTGACTTTCTCCTATGAAAACCCTAATTTAGAAACTTTTTGAATTGTTGATTTTTTATCTTTCCTTGATGAACCATGATCAATACTTGATCAAATGGTGAATGATACTTCAGTATTAGGATCTTGACAAAAAAATCAGGAATTTTGACTTTACTTTGCCCATAGTTGACTTTTAGGTCAACCCAGTCGACTGTTGACTTTCTGAAAATTTGAGTGATCAATCCTTTAAGCTGAGACTTGATACTTGTCATAGAGGTAATGTGAGATACTTTGAGCCATATGGGATGCCTTGGAGCCATTGATTCATTGATTTTCCTTTGAACAAACCAAACCTTAGTTTCTGAGCCTTGTATAGGAGAATGTGTCTTGGATCTTTGTACTTTGATTTGAATGTGAATAGGAGAAATAGTATGGGCAAATTTTGGGGTATGACAGATGCCCCTGTTCAATTTTCTTAAACCTGAAGATGTAGAGTGGTTTGTATGCCAGTCAGAAATCTGAAGGTGGAAGAGGATTGAACACTAGAATACCCAAGAATTTGCCCCTGCTGATGATGAAGGGACTTTTGTCGGAGATGGGCTTGAAGATGCCATCCAGGTGTATGATGGAGATGGGATTGAAGATTCCATCCAGGTATATGATGGGTATGGGCTTAAAGATTCCATCCAGTAAATCATGCATTAGATTATGTTTGGAGTGTTTGAGAAGTAGTTGTTTGAGTGTTTGATCGTGTCATTACTGTTCGTAGTAGACGAATTAGATCATTGAAAGATGATCATGTGTACACCATTCGTGATGATAGAATTAGATCTCTTGTCGTGTCAGCACCGTTCATAGTAGCTGAATTAGACTTTAGAAACAGTTGATCGTGTCAGTACCGTTCGTAGTAACTGAATTAGACTAAGGAGGGTAATTGATCGTGTCCACACCCTTCGTGATGATAGAATTAGATCTCTGACCGTGTCAGTACCGTTCGTAGTAACTGAATTAGATCTTAGGAAATAGTTGATTTTTTAAGGAACCGTCTGAGGTATCGACTTAAATTTGAAGGTAGATTGTTTAAGGAACCGTCCGAGGTATCGACTTAAATCTGAGGGTAGATTATTTAAGGAACCGTCTGAGGTATCGACTTAAATCTGAGGTAGATCATTAAGGAACCGTCCAAGGTATCGACTTAGATCCAATGGTAGATCATTAAGGAACCGTCCAAGGTATCGACTTAGATCCAAAGGTAGATCATTAAGGAACCGTCCAAGGTATCGACTTAGATCCAAAGATAGATCATTAAGGAACCGTCTAAGGTATCGACTTAGATCTGAAAGGTTTTGGAGTTGTTTATTTGACTGCAGCAGTAACCTGAAAAAAAGCAAAGTTAGTTTTTTTTATGCCATGTCATGATGCATGTAATGCGTTTATGTGACGGGATTCTCAAAATAAATGAGAACCTTGCATGTTATGTACGTATTTGTCGCGATGCATTATGTATTATGTATGAACATGTATGCAATTGTATGAATATGTTTATGATTTATGGCGTATGACTTATGATTTATGCTATTTGACACATCTTGATTGAGAAGGTGGATCTCCATGTCATTGTAATTTTGATGTTTGATCTTATCTTGAAGATGCTCAGCTGGGGATTAATGATTTCTGCTTGGGGACGATCAGTAACTTGATGTACCCTGATTGGGGATTAGAGATATTAATACACCATGTTGGAGAAGAGAAAAGTTTTGGAGAACCGGTAGTGTTGAAGATGTAAACTCTGTTAGGGAGTCATGTCTTTGTCGGGACGAGTATGTTTGAAGATATCTTCTTAATGATTACTCTGTGGGGATATGATCCTGTGAAACCGGATTTGTGGGAAGACATGGATGTCTTGAACGTTGCCCCCAGTATTATAGTAACTACCATTCCTGGATTTGTATTGATTAGGACATACCACTGAGTCAAGCTGGACTTGCATAGATTTGCCCCTGCTAGTAGGGACTTTGGAAAGATTCGCCTCGCGAGGACTTTATGAGATGTGCACTATGGGCGACATGCCCCTAGTAATCATAGGCTCAGGACAATGTCCCATGTTGATTGGGAAGTAGCTTCAGGTCTACTTGGATGCATGCCCCTGATTGTTTTGGCATCCTTGAGAGATTCTCAGAATCTTGACTTGATTGCCCCAGATTGACTGGACAAACTGCGTCGTGCCCCTTGTATACGTAGGAGACATTGCTTGTTGGTCGGGATAACTTTGAGTCATTTAGTCATACCCTATGCAAATTCTTTCTGTTGCTAACATTTGAAATTATGTAGCAGAATATGTTTAATAATGAATTCATGAGATGCAATGCATACGCTGTCTTGAGTTTTTTTGAAAAATAGTAAAACAGGAGATGTAAAAGCGTGATATTTGTAAAACGTGATGTTTGTAAAAACGAAATATCAACTCAGCATTTTTGGTAAACCTTAAGGAGTCAGGATACCCTTTTGGTGACAGTATGCTTTCGAACTAACCATGCTTCAGTTAGGACTTTCAAGGGTTGTAACGTGGCTTGGTTCACGGTTTAAGAAACAGAGGATAAAGGCTCAAGTTTATTTATACCCATCCCCTTCTTCGTGATGTTCTTAAGTCCTAAGCTCAGTTAATTCAAATTATGCATTCAGGTTCCAGGAGACTTTTGGGTTTGCACCTTTGATAATGATGGTGGTTCACAAGCAAAGAGAACTTTTGAGATGGCAGTCACTTCTTCCTTTTGGTAGTCACAACATTATGTTGTTCAGGAATTTATTGACTTTTCTTTTTTCATTTTTTTTTTGATATCCCTAACTTTTGCCTGAACTGTCTATTTTGAGATTACAGTCAGCGGGATGCCTTGATTTTTGCCTAAGTCATCTTTTTGATTTTTGACTTAGTAGGCTTTTCTTTGTATATATGTTTTTTCATTTTTTTCTGTGGAAGATATTGACTGCCTTGTTTAATGATTGATGAACCATCATTGGCTTTTGATTGACATCTCTAACACTTCTTTGATGTGTGCGAATGAACGCTTGTGATTGAAACCTTTGTTGAAAGGTGTACTGAATGATTCTCTTAAAATAGAATGCACAGCCAAATCAACTGAGAACTACCCTGCCCCAGCTTATGATCAAGGGTTTTAATTAGTACAAGAAAGAAACTTCTACTCCTTAGGCTCAAAGGGGTTGACGAGGGATTAACATCCTTATATCTCCACTGTTTAGGAATTGAAACAATGCCTGTACATCATCAGCATAGTCTGTTCAAAAGCATACTGTATGAGGTTGCGGTATCGCTTTCTTCATCCTCCCTTCAAAAGGCTTACAGCTTAGCAGGAGTTGAATATCACAAAACATATGCAAAGTAAAGACGCAATTTAAAATGAGTGATAGCGAAATAATTTGTTCAAGACAGACATATGCAATGCACTGATTGTGATTACTAAGACAGATAATGTCTATCATAATTCGAATGTTTAAACAAACAGAAAAGAAACATGCAAATGAAAGTAGATCTAATGATCCAAAAGTTTAGACGTCAATCAGTCTTGTCATGACTAGGCATAGGAGCGGCGATCACCACAGGAGTTTTCAGGAGGGTTGAATTTGATTTCTCTGTCATTGATCAGATCTTGGATCTTATTCTTCAATGTCCAGCAATCGTTTGTGTAATGTCCAGGACTGTTGGAATGGTACATGCACCTCATATTGAGTTTATATCCAGGAGTGGAGGTGTTAGAATTCTTAGGAGCATCCCTCAGAGTAATCAATTTGATCTTCAACAATTGTTGTAATGCTTGAGCCGACGACATATTGATTTTGGTGAATTGACTCTTAGGTGCATCTGGCTTGCGTCGTTGTTGTGGAAATGATGTAGAGATTCAGAGTATCCGGGGTTTGAACTTCCGGAATGTGTATCTGATAAGAATGTTTCAGAATGTCCGGGGTTCGAGCTTCCGGAATGTATATCTGATTGGAATGTTTCAGAAGTCTGGGGGTCGAGCTTCCAGAATGTTCATCTGATTGGAACTTTCAGAATGTCCAGGGTTCGAGCTTCCGGAATATATATCTGATTGGAATGTTTCAGAAATCTGGGGATTAGGCTTCCAGAATGTTCATCTGATTGGAACTTTCAGAATGTCCGGGGTTCGAGCTTCCGGAATGTATATCTGATTGGAATGTTTCAGAAGTCTGGGGGTCAAGCTTCCAGAATGTTCATCTGATTGGAACTTTCAGAATGTCCGGGGTTCGAGCTTCCGGAATGTATATCTGATTGGAATGTTTCAGAAGTCTGGGGGTCAAGCTTCCAGAATGTCCATCTGATTGGAATTGATTTGTTGATGGTATCTGTCTGACCAGTTGGTCGACCTGAAAGGAAAAGTTAGTTTTATGTGATGTTATGAATGCAAATGCAATCTTTTCAAGGATCTTTAGGAATTTAGTTAGCAACATTTAGAAAATGATTTGGTTGCGTCTTTTTCTGAAGAATTCTGAATTTTGTCTTTGAACGTCTTTCTTTGAGAATCAAGCTCACCATATCGAGTGGGTCATCGCCTCTGATTCGGGATACTTCTGAATTTGAAGGTACACGACTAGAGGAAAATAAATCCTCTTGCCCCTTGATAGGTGCTGAGTCTCTGAATTGGAAGGTATGTTGCCAGAGGAAAATAAATCCTATTGCCCCTTGATAGGAATTCAGTCCTTGATAAGAGCACCTGAAATTGTGCGCCCTAAATTCCTAAGATCCTTGAAAGGGTTAGTTAAATCATGTTATGCTTATGATGTCATGATGTTATGCAATGTATCAGGCAAAGCGTAAGATAGTAAGGACGAGTGAGTCCCACAAGAAAAAAAACCTGCAAGAAAACCAAAGGGTTAGTAGCAAGCACAAACAAGTCACACAAGTGTCCTTAGGTTTAAAGGCTTGCGTGAAGTTCGTAGGTAAGTACCCTCCCCACTGAAGTTAAGTTGGTTCAACCTGTCCTAGAATAGTAACCGGGTTCTATGGTGCTCATATCCCTGATCTTTCTCGCGGGAATTGTCTCAACATGGCGCTCGATCGGCCAGCCAAAAGCATCCCTAGAGTCCAATCTCAATGAGTGTAGCATCGAGTATCAACCGGCTTCAGTCAGGAATCCAAAGCCAGCTATCTCGCTACTTCCTATAGGCTAAAGTCAAGTTCAACTAGGGTTCTAAGGGCGAATTAGTGATTGTGACACCACGCGGTAGCCAAATGTCTCCTCGATCATATTCAAGGGCCATCAGGACAAACCAAAGCGTCGCACTAACGGTGGCCACCAGTTCAACCATAACGATACATGTCGTACAGCCTCCCTAGTCTCATGCCACGTACCTAAGGTACACTAGATCCGGGTGTAGGATCTTTCACACAGTAGAATACCCAAAACAGCCTTTAAGGATAAAGCAAACAAATCAAACAAGTTTAAAGTGATCCTAGCTCTAAGGTAACCCCTCTTTTATTCGAAGGCATCCCCAGCAGAGTCGCCAGTTCTGTAATACGGTGAATTGACTTTTTTATCGAAATGTCGCGGATAGCAAGAGTCGCCACCGACTTTTATTTTATCCAATTGGAAAGGCTAAAAGAACAGGAAAGACCTTTTTGAAAGAGATTGAGTTCGGGGGGTAAGTTATACAAAGGGAAGGTGTAAGGCACCCTTTGCATCCATGGTTATCCATGGGCTCTTAACTGCTTAGCTCACTTTGTTTGAAATGTTTGAATTGTTTGAAAAGATTTTCGAAAAAGAACTTTAGCTTGTAAATAAGCGTAGTCTTTTTGAATTTGATTTGAAAAGACGTGTAAAAAGTAATTTGAATTAGAGCAAGCAATTAATAGCAACTACCCTAAGTTTGAAAATTCGTTCTTTTAGCTTTTCAGGCGAAAGGATCTATCCATGCCATAAGAGGGCAGGAAGCCTTTCAATTGGATGTGCGGGTCATCGAGAAATTATCATTCGCCACAAGACTGTCCCTTGCCATAAAGAAGGCAGGTAGTCTAAGGGAAGGACATAATAGTCATTTAAGGCATCATGCGAGGATACCTTAGCAATATGGACAATTATCTTTATAAGGCAACCTCGAGGGAGTTTCAATGACTTTGAAGGCAACATTGCTCTAGGTATCCTCGGAATCGAGGGACTTCGACTATTAATACGTTTAGAGGCAACAGGCGAGAATAAGGCAACAATATAAGGCAACAAGGCAACCAGGGGGATTACCCTAAAGGTGCGTGTGTGGCACAATCAGGTGGTTACTTCAGATATTTATCTTGTAATTAGTTATCTACTTCTGTTAAAGGCTTGCACTCCCTAAGATTACTAACCACGCAGTTTAAAATGAGCAGAAATTAAAGGCGGAAAGATAAATGTCCTACGCTATTACAATAAACACCTGCGGGGATGGGGGAAATTAAAAGACAGAAAGAATAAGGAATAAGAGGGATGAATAATTATGTTGAGCCTTGATCTTCCTCGAACCCTTGATCAACTCTACAAATTAAGAGAAAAATAAATAAGGGTGAGTGTATTGATTATTTGAGGCAAACCCTATTTTGGGCAAAAGGCAAAAAGTAAAATAATATTTATATAAAATAAAATAAGGATTGGAAACTTAGCTCTGATGGTGCGTAGTCAGAGGATCTTGGCTAACCCTGAAAAATAAAAAAGAGAAAAGTAGAAAACTTTTTGTGGCAAATTCAAGGCATTGATAATAAATAAAAGAGGGATTATGTAATTAAAAATAAAATATATATATATATATATATATATATATATATATATATATATATATATATATATATATATATATATATATATATATATATATATATATATATATAAAATTAGAAAACTTAGCTTTTGGTCGGGCGAAGCGCGTGGCTGAAGAACTTGAAATAACCCTGAAAATTTGCGCCAAGAAGAGGTTTTTAGTGTATAAATGATCTACCAACCTTAATTGATTAAAGATCTATAAACCCTAAAAAGAAAACTTATTGTGACCAAAAAGGGTTTATAAGGCTTAAAAGTGCGTTAGTGGATAACACCTACCAATAACAGTGATTAGTGATCATGAAAAATAGCATTAGGGTTTGAAAACCTAAAAATAATTATTTTAGCCTAACATTAATTATTAACTATCTAAATTAAAAAAACTCAATTTTATTAATCTAAAACAAATTTTGAAAAATTAGTTATGATTTAAGAAAAATAAAATAAGAGTAATTAGTTTATTAAAAAACAAGGAAAACAAAAAAAAAGAAACAAAGAAAAAAAAACAATTGAATTCAAATAAATAAAAAGATTTAAAACTTAGCTTCGATCCTATGTGGTTGTCTCTTGAGGGTGTACCGTAGGCATGCGTATTCTGGGGCGTAGGATCTGATTCCATGAAGATCGTGTGGTTGCGGATGAGGGTGTACCGTGAACGTGTAGGGGAAGCAACGCGTTGGATCAGGAAATAATTATGAGAAAAAAACATTGCAATCACCTGGTGTCGAACCCAGGTCGTGGAAGTTATCATTCTCAGCATTTGTCACTTGTACTGTATTCGTTTGGTTGTTAGCTTATGGAACAAAAAATAATAAATAGGCTATAAATTTTTAATTGGTAAAGTCACAAAGTAATTCAAACCGGTCCCACTCTGCGCGTTCATCCAATGAGAGAAGGAAAGAGATTGTTGAATCTTTGACTCTCCAACGACTGCGCGCCACGCGTGGAGAGAGTGCAGTGAGATTTGACCAGCCATTAGTGTGACGCCACATATTTCATCTTCTTCCTTCAACCTGTGAACCAGAAAACTACACACTTTTTGCTACGATCCTCATGCGTTTTAGCTACGACTTTATATGTAGCGAATCTCTGCAAAAATCAAACTCGAAACTTTCACGTTAAACAACAATATAAAGCACCCAGTTCCACTAAAATCACCCTTGCGAACACGATGGTATCATCGCTTTGTTCTAAAGCTGTCCGGAACTATGAAAACGAAGGAGATGATCCTTGTTGCCCTAGCAATGGTGCCTCATGACTCCGGCGTCAAAAGCTCTATGCGAAAGGTCAAAACTATTCCATAACACCTCAGGAACATGTTAGCATGATTAGTTCAAATTTAAACACCATAAAATTTAAAATTTGACGTTCAAGAATGTAAATACAAACTGAGTTCGTGTGAGATGCGTTCTGGTCATGATGGGATCCGGATTGTGGCCTGGACTCGCTCTTGAAGTCCTCAGAAGGTTACCTGCACGTTCTGAATCGATTGAATGTCGCTCACCAGAGGCATACGAATTTTCTCTTATTTGACACCTTTTGGTAACTTGCGAATCCTAGTATCTTGGCCTCTTCCATCCGTCCCCTTTGCATCTGAACATGATTTCTATAAATAGTGGAAGAAGTTAGGGTTTCTATAAGTGAATCAAATCTTGCCCTTGAAAGAAACAAATTTGATTGAAAATCTTATATTATAACTTCCTATTTTGGTCCAATTTCGATCCACATGATTACCATCAATCTTGGAGATTTGATCTTGGCTGAATAATAACATTATACGTATGAATCCAAATTGCTAGCATTTTATTCTAATTTATTTTGATTTATATTGAATAAAATCGAAAATAAATAAAATTAAAGACCATGGCCATGCACCAACGAAATTAGGGCTTCCAAAGGGTGTTTTATGGGCCTTTGTATGATTTAGAAATAAACCCCCTTAACTTGTTTCACAACTTTCGTGTTTTTGCTTAATTAATTTGATTTTTTAATGAATAAAAATCCAAATAAATTTAAATAATAGCCACAAAAATATGAGAATAAGTTTATGGGTCCTATATGATGTCATAATCATATTTGGAGTCCAAAACCTAGGCCCAAAAGTTCAAAAGCGCAAGATTGTCCAATTAGGATTTCAAGCCTTTCTTGAATTTCAGTCAACTTATGAACATCATATCTCTCTTAGATTTTATTCTATGGATATGTTCTTGACCATCTTAGAAAGCTTAAAATGTCTTATAAAACCTCCTTTTGATTTCATCTCAATTGAGTTTACCATGTTCAAGTTATGAGCTTTGATAAAAAATGCTTTTTGGCGATCTTTTAGAAGGACCTGTAATGTATTAGCTCATATCTCTCAAATGAAGCATTTTTGGACTTAGCTTGTGAGAGACAAAGTTGTAGAGAATCAAATTTCCTTCAAAATAAGCTTTGGATGGAAAATTTCTGATGTTCCATGTTAAAGTTATGGCTGGTCAAAGTTTAGTTGACTTTCTCCTATGAAAACCCTAATTTAGAAACTTTTTGAATTGTTGATTTTTGATCTTTCCTTGATGAACCATGATCATTACTTGATCAAATGGTGAATGATACTTCAATATTAGGATCTTGACAAAAAAATCAGGATTTTTGACTTTACTTTGCCCACAGTTGACTTTTAGGTCAACCCAGTCGACTGTTGACTTTCTGAACATTTGAGTGATCAATCCTTTAAGCTGAGACTTGATACTTGTCATAGAGGAAATGTGAGATACTTTGAGCCATATGGGATGCCTTGGAGCCATTGATTCATTGATTTTGCTTTGAACAAACCAAACCCTAGTTTCTGAACCTTGTATAGGAGAGTGTGTCTTGGATCTTTGTACTTTGATTTGAATGTGAATAGGAGAAATAGTATGGGAAAATTTTGGTGTATGACAACATAAAAAAGCATAAAATATTCAGATGAAAAACAGACAATATGAGAGAAGAAAATAATATTTCATTGATTGAAAAAAGATATTAGAAGATACAGAAAGAGATGCAAGAAACAGATGCAAGAAATAAGAGACGGCTAAGACCAAGGGACTACGACTAGCCTAGCTTAGAAACTATCTTGGCCAGAACGTCGTGAATCTCAGAGGTGCTTTCAGTCTGCTTCTTCCTGAAGGTTCTAAATTCCTCATGCGTTTCCTCATGCTTATCCAACCGAGAAGTTAGAGCATCTTGATTCTGTTGAAGAGTCTTGACAGCGTTTACCAGAACAGAGGATTCACCAGAAGAAGCTTCACTACCAGCGTTCAGTGGAATAGCATGCCCAACAGAAGCATCTAACGTGAGAGCATCATCTTGATTTTCCTCAGCAGGAAGTTTCTCAGCAGGATGATTCTCATCAGCTTGTTTCTCAGCATCAGCTTCTACCATAGAAGCATCTTCAGAATATTCCGGAGTAGGAAGATCAGAATCTCCATTCTCTAGAGCCTGAAGAATCTCAGCCAGATTCTTTGGTGGAATGGTAGCAGCAACTTCTGAAGGATATTCAACTTCTGGATATACCATATCTGGTGCTTTCTCAGAGGGAATCTCCCTTATCCAGTTGAATAACCACTGGAAGTCTCCAGTCAGAACAGGATACTGAGGCTTCAATGTCTCTAAACCTGTCTCCATTTTTAGATTTAACAACTCAAAACGTACACCAACAGAAAATTCTCGGCGGGATTTGAGTCTGGTGACGGCAGAATCTGGGTTCAGAAAGAAGTAGGGTTGAGGTTCTCTATCAAGAGAGAGATAAGATTCTACTTCTTCTGACTCAGCGTCTAACACCACAAGCTCAGGTTCAGGACGGGGTTTGGGAGTGAAATTGCATTCACGAAACAATTGAGCCATAGAACCAGTACTTTTATAGTCTGATTCTGGTGAATTGGTTGTGACAGGGTTAGCAATGGGGGAATAGTTTGCATGAGGTGGAGGCTGAGAAGTGGAGATATTTGAGTGAGGGGGATAAAGAGTTTGAAGGGGTTGAATGTCTAGAACGAGTGTATCAATGGGATGGTCAGAAGCAATGTTGGTTATGGGTGAAGGAGGAGGAGTAAGAACTTTGGTAATTGGTGAAGAAGGAGGGGTGAGAACATTGGTGTGTTGAGGTGATTCTGCTGGGGCTGTTTCTGGTTGATTTTCTGGTTGAGGGGTAACCGGAACTTCTGTTGGTACAGATTCTGAATTTAAAACAGAGACAAAGATAGGTTCAGAGATATGTATACCTTTGGATATCTTCTGAGACCCTTCAGAATTATCTTCAAGCCTTTTTCTTTTCTTCTTCTCATAGACAGACTTTACCTTGCCCAGAGTAATTTCTCTCTTTCTGGCAGTTTCTTTCAGTTGCTCTTCCTTATTCAGTTCTTCTTGAAATACTTCTACTACTTGTTGATTCACAGCTTCTTGAAACTCTTCTTCTTCAACAACAACTTCCTTTTTCTTTTTATTTTTCTTTCTCTTTTTATTTTCTACTTCCTTTTCATCCTCAACTTTCTTTTCTTTCTTCGACTTCCTCTTCTTATTCTTCTTCTTAGCAGCTTCTTGTTCTATATTCTCATTTTCAACTAAAACTTCTTGATTTTCTTCAGCTACATCTTCTTCCACAGCAACATTCTCAACAACTTACGCTTTGTTCTTCTTTCTTTGTTGACAGCAACTTCTGGAGCAACTGCTGAAACATCTTCTGAGACTGCATGCCTGGAAGTGGAGGCTTTCTTACGACTTACTCCAGTAGGAGCATCATTGGCACCACCTTCCTTGAGGAACGTTTCTAACAGCTTGAATAAGATTCATCTTTCTCAAGGTGTTGGCATTCAAGAAACTTCCTGTAGCAGTAACAGGATCCTTGACGGTTCCTTGAGCTTCCAAGTCTTCAATAGTCTTGGTATGAACCAGAAGATTGCTAATGATTCTTCCAAAAGGAATAATATTTCTTTTCTTTGTTCTGAATGCATTCCTGGAGTCCTTTACAGCATGCCACATATGATTGAAAATGATGTAGATGATATCAACCTTCTTCTGAGTACCAATGCAGTACAAGATGTATTGTTGCTCTTTGTTGACAAAGTTTGGAGAATGGGTTGCTTTTCTATGATAGAAACACCCTAGAAGAATCTTGGTCCAGACTTTGTAGATGACCTTCATATCTTTGACATCTTTTGTTTTCTTCACATTGTCATACCCCAAATTTGTCCTACCCCTTTATTTCTAACTGGCTTAGACTTTGCATTCATGTACATATCTTCCATTAGGTCATCTAACTCATCATGCATCATTAATCAATAAGCTTGGCAAGGGATCGAGGTTGTAGATAGAGCTGAGGTTCCACATGACTTGAAGTTCATACTTTGTACAGGCTTGTTTCTATTGAAGATTTTTTTAACTAATCATGGATTGGGGTTCGTTTCGTTGTGTTTGTGTTAACTAGTGGATTTTCAGGGTTGTGCCTATGATTATCTTATTGTCGAGATTTCAGCGGGTTCATTCTCCAATTCAAAGTCTGGTTCACCTGATTATTTGGCATACAAGCTATCCGTCTAAGGTTCCATTAAAAGAGTGTGAATTCATTCTTGGAGTTTGTACTGGGCCATTTTCAATGATGGGGACATTTGATGTAACTTTGACTGTTGGTCAAAGCCAACTAAGGAAGGTTGACTTTTACCAAAGTCCATAATGGGTCATTTTGGGACTTTGTCTTATGATGTTGGGTGCTGCACAATGAAGAGATTTAGAAACTTGAAGAATAGCATATGGAGAAAAGACTTGAAATTCAAAAGTGATATTGGAGGGGAAAAGCAAGATTCAAATTATTCGGAGAAATCAATAAAAGGATGTGCTATTACAACTCAAAGCTGCAAGATTCTGTTACAACTCAACTCCATTCATAAAAAGGTGTTCTATTACAAATTCAAATGTCCATACAGAAAACATAACCATGTACTTGCCATGTTCATTCAAGCCTAAAGCCAATTTCACCACAAGTTCAACATATTACATACAGTGTTACATGCCAAAGCAAATTCATACCAATATCCAAGTTCCAACACAAATGTGAATCCATTCATCAATTCATAAATCATCCCTACTGTCCATACATTTCAAACCCAAGATACAGTTACATTATTACAGCACTCACGACATACAATTGTTGTTAAAAAAGTACAAAGTTCGGTTACTAATCCTAATTATATCTTTGATCAAATCCTCAAAAGTCATCTTCACCCATTTTTGATCTTCATGACCACATCTCTTTACTCTAGCCATTAACCTGCTGCTACCTGCATAAAACTACCATTCAGCCCTCATACATTTCCTAAACAACACCGTAAACCACCATCGTATCATATAAAACAGTTCAAAAAACCTACTAAATCAAAGTCAGCCATCTATTAATCAGTCCTGAGCACCAAACTTCAATTCATCGAACACCGCTTTTCAGCCCAAACCAGTTTCACTTCAAACCTGCACATCAAAAACAAAAACGGAATCAATGTGACATTCACTAACCTGTTTTGAACCTTCTTGCATTTCAAATGATTCAGTCTAAGTACAGCTCGACTATTCTAAACATTCAATCCCAAATGAAATCATTCATCACTACCTTAATTCGAGAAAACTTCGGTATCGTACAAAAGGGCCGCTATACTACAAAATCTCATACAGTAGGCAGCAACTCAAAACAGGACAGAATCATCTTACAACACCATGCCATTACCATATATTCCCTACTAATGCTACGGGTTCGATGTACCAGTTCGAAAACAGAATAAAAATATAGCTTACAATGCCATTTACACACACCTCATCAAGCCTCCCATCTCAATCAATAAGACCTGCATAATGAAGGGCAAGAAACATCAGTTCCACGCAAAGCGGTTCAGATCGTGTCGTTCAATTTCAAGCCAAAGAAACGGCCAGCATTCAGCATTCAAGTGAACCGAAAAGCTGTTAATCAAATCATTCGCAGAGAAAAGCTTCAACTAATAGAAAAAGAAAAATTGAAGAAGAAAATTAGTCCCTGCTCATTTACAACACAACAGCCAAGCAATCCAAAACCATACTAACTAACCTTTTCTAAACTTCACAAAAACCTAACTAACTACCAACCAACTTTCATAACAGAAAACAGAATCCCAAACCTATAACTAACTGTCCAAACATCCATAACTAACTAACAACCTATCCTAACAAATTCTAACCAACCTAACCAATTCTCATTCTTTTTCCAAACCACCTAACAGATTCACAACAGAATTCAACTGAAATTGTACCAGAATTGGGGAGAATAAAAAAGATCAGAAAAACCGTGTAACAGAAAATGAGAGAGGGATTATAAACCTGGAAACTCTATATAACAGGCCATCCTTCACTCGTGGAGCTCTCCCGAAAAAATCCTTCACTTCTTCACTCTGTTTCGACTCCTTCACTCTTCCATCTCATCCACCACCCTCTTCAATACTCTCTCCCATCTTCATCATTGCAATTCCATCTTCAATCTTAACACTCTCCCACAATCCATAATCTTCATCCTCAACCTACGACAGAAACCGTAACAAACTTCTTCAAACTTCCTCTGAACCTTTCTTCACCGTAACCTCTCTCACGAATCATCACCTTCAATCTCATCATCTTCCTCTTCCATTCATCACACATCTTCAACCATTCATCACTTCACTCGCCTTCTTCACCACCTCTGCAACCATCATCTTCATTTCCTCACCTTCTCATCATCACGATCACCAATTCACTCCACCTTCATCTTCTTCTCCACCTCCTTCAATAACTTCATCATCTTCATAGATCAACCTTCAAAATCTGTCTTGATTCCTCTCCCTTCAGAAACCATAAATCCTTTTAATCTTCTTCGACACAACCAGAAAAAGGAGACACAGAGAGGTGATTAATATCGAGCAGAAGGTCAGAGAGAAAAGATTGACAAAGAAAGGGACTCACCACAATCTGAACTCGAATCCACTCCTTGACGCTTCAATCACAACAACAACACTTCAATCTTTGTCGCGTCTTCGTTCTCATCGCAAATACGATTCAACAATCTCCATGACACTCATCCACGAATCTGCATCCACAACAACAACGTTCATCATCTCCATCGCATAAACTAGCCATTCGCTCGCGATTGCATCGAGTTGAGATACACGAGAGGGGAGCGTGACCGGAGAGAATTCATCGGAGAAGAAGTTTGAGTCGCCGTCGTCGTCGTTGTTGAAGGAGAGTCGAGAGAGGACGTTTCACCGGAAACTCATCGAGGAAGAGCAAGACCACGCTGCGCCGTTTTACCTTGAGGAAGAAGACTCGTGAGAATTTCAATAGCCACACAGGTGAACCCTAATTCCTCTTCCCATTGTTTATTCGTTCATTTTCTTAAGTTAATTTAATTTATTTTTATGAAAAAAAACAACAAAATCTGAATGACAATAAAAATGGATCAATGAACCGGGCCATACGAATTCACTATCACCCCCATGTGAGCCCGCAAAAACGCCATTTTTGGCACGCTGTACAAAAACACTAGCTTGGGCCCGAATTCACTAACACACCCCCTGAGGCCCATCATCACTTTTTTGATAAAGAACCAAGCTGAAACAAAAACCTGTTGGGCCTCTGTACCAGCCCTGCGCCCATACTACTTCCAGCACCATTAATTTCAGTTTGAACCCCCCTGACTCCATATGTTTCATGTGTAGATTTAGTTTTTACATAGTTTTTTCATATTCCCTTAGGTGATAAAAACATAATAAAATTTATCAATTTTCTAAATAGATTTTAGGTGTTTTGTTTAGAATTAATTGTTAGATTTTGACATTTAATTGACTTCTTCTTCATAAAAAACTCATAAAATAGTAGATCTTTTAGGTTAATTTTGACATTTGAGTTCTTTTATAAAAACCCATAAAAATAGTAGTATTTTTAGTTTCATTTTTGTACTAATGCTTGAACCGTTTTGTGCTATTTTCATGTTCGTTTTGTATAATTGTTGTGTGACTTTATTACTGGTTTTTGGCCATATTTTTGGCCTATGTTGTTAATACCACTTGTATGCTTCTTATAGAATCTACCCCATGTTAACATTAGGACTTAGACTTGTATAGACAACTTAGACTAGAATTTAGATATAGTTCCCCATTGCATTCTTTTTCTTTTCAACACTCTTTAAAACATTAATAAAAGGAAGATGCGAATCACATTAAGAAAGCGATAGAGAAATGAGTGGGATTAATTCCCTAATCTGTTTCTCAATCACTTAGTGGCATAGAAACGAGTGGGATTCATTCCCTAATCTGTTTCTCGGTCACTACTTAATGGGAGAGAAATGAGTGGGATTCATTCCCTAATCTGTTTCTCAAACATTAATTAATGGGAGAGAAATGAGTGAGATTCATTCTCTAATCTGTTTCTCAAACATTACATAATGGGATGGAAGTGAGTGGGATTCATTCCCTAATCCGCTTCTCGATCATTATACATTTTATGTGATTCGACTCGCAAACAAATTCCCCTTAAAAAATACACAACCAAAAACACTTAAAACACCTAACAATGGTTCAAATTAAAACAAAGTAGAGAAAGTGGTGAGTGGCCCGGTATTGGGAACTGTTCATCACTCATCTACCCTAAAAGACACAAACCAATCTCTTTTCCTTTTGCCTCTTTGGCACCTAAGGGCACAGTTATCTCCGCTCCATTGCATCCTAGGCGATCCCTTATGCAAGAGCGCGAGCGTTAACGCCGCCCAATTAAAAAACACAAAAACAAACAGAAAATCTTTAGCCGAGCTACGGTAACTCTGATTCCTGAAAAGGATACGTAGGCAGCGGGGTAGGGCCCGTGCGAGTACAATTCTTTATTTTCCCTACATTCTGCATTCATTTCGCATTTAGACATAGACATAGCTATACACCCTTTAGATAGAAACAAACATAGGTGGATACCATCGAGTACGATGGGCGCGAGGGGTGCTAATACCTTCCCCTCGCGTAACCGACTCCCGTACCTTGATTCTCTGGTCGCAAGACCCTGTTCCTTACTTTGTTAGGTTTCCTGGTATTCCTTTCCCTTATGGGATAAATATATTGGTGGCGACTCTGTTCATTTTTCGCGAGCGTGCGACACACATCTGTGTATAGTTCACTCAGAACAGCATCCCAATCCGTTATTTGATCAGATTCAAAGACACCAACAGGGTTTCTCAAATTGAACATCATTCTCAGAATGTTCTCAGTGATGACAACGAATCTTCCATGAACAAAAGATATAATTGCTTTAGGGGATACAACAGCATGAACCCAAAATTCTTTTACCAGTTCTGGATAAACTGGTCCACAGAACTCAGAAAACAATGAAGTCCATCCTTGAAAGAGCATGTTATCCTTGAGATGAAACTCATGTTCTTCTAGACTTTCGAAATCAACAATTAACTCACAAATCACGTCTAACTTATTCCTCGGAATCGAGCAAGTGATTACCGGAACAATTTGTTGTTCTTCTGCTTGTTGACGTTGCTGAGAGGAGGAACCAACGAGTTGTGATGAAGAAGCAGCCATAGTTGCACAACTGATTTTTCTAGGGTTCTTTCTTTTAGGGTAGTCAAAAAGGGCAAAGAGATTGCAGAAGTGCATAAACAAGAGAGAGAAGATGAATGCGTAAAAGAATAAACGTTATGATGTGAAATGAATATATAGAGGCGGATTTGAAAAAGAATGCAATGAAATTATGAGAATGAACAGTTACAGAATCAAATGAAATCAAACGCATTTAATGATGAATGACGTTAGGTCGTGAAATTTGAAATGATTTACACAGTTACCTAGGGCGGCGTCCTATCAGTTGCACGCACGCTTTTACCTATAGAGTGAACACGTGTTCACCATCAGAAGGCGCTTGGTGACAGCTGTTTTACATTGATTTTGCTTCTGATGAAAGGTAGAACTTCTCATCTTCCGATTCTGATCATTGATTCTGACTTCCATTCTTTAGAAAAGATCTTGTTCTGATTGGATCATCCTTCTTTCCAAGAATGACATCTTCTGAGTGAGCAAATGTGAGTCTAGAAGATCTTCTGATTGTTGGCTCTTCAGAAATTATGAGATTCTCTAAAGATGCAGTAACTTGATCTTCTGATCCTTTGCTACTGGGTTCTTCAGCTTCTGATACTTTGCTTCTTGGTTCTTCAGCTTCTGAAATTGAGATATCTATATCTGCAAAATTCTCAAACTGCTTTGGCTTTTCAAGACCAAGCTTATCATCAAATCTGATATTGATTGATTCTTCAACAACCAATGTTTCAGTACTGTATACTCTGTAGCCTTTAGAGCGTTCAGAATATCCAAGAAGGAAACACTTCTGTACCTTGGAATCAAACTTACCAAGATAATCTTTAGTATTCAGAATGAAACAAACACATCCAAAAGGATGAAAATATGAAATGTTGGGCTTTCTGTTCTTCCACAATTCATAAGGAGTCTTATTAAGAATAGGTCTTATAGAGATTCTATTCTGAATATAACATGCAATGTTTATTGCTTCTGCCCAGAAATGCTTAGCCATATTGGTTTCATTGATCATGGTTCTGGCCATTTCTTGTAGAGTCCTATTCTTTCGCTCTACAACTCCATTTTGCTGTGGAGTTCTAGGGCAAGAGAAATCATGGGCAATACCATTTTCTTTGAAGAACTCCTCAAAGAATCTGTTCTCAAATTCGCCACCATGATCACTTCTGACCTTTATGATTTTGCACTCCTTCTCAGATTGAATCTGAGTGCAGAATTCAAAGAACACTGAATGAGACTCATCCTTGTGTTTTAAGAACTTTACCCATGTCCAACGACTATAATCATCTACGATGACTAATCCATATTTCTTCCCTCTGACAGATGCTGTTTAGACTGGGCCAAACAGATCAATGTGCAGAAGTTCTAGCGGCCTAGAGGAAGAAACAACATTCTTAGACTTGAATGCAGGTTTGGAAAACTTCCCCTTCTGACATGCTTCGCAAAGAGCATCTGATTTATATTTCAAATTTGGGAGACCTCTGACCAGATTTAGTTTGTTAATCTGAGAAATCTTTCTCAAACTAGCATGGCCTAATCTTCTGTGCCAGACCCATTGCTCTTCACTAACAGACATAAGGCAAGTTACCTTCTAATTCTTAAGATCTTGAATATCAATCTTGTAAATGTTATTCTTTCTCTTGCCTGTAAATAGGAGTGAGCCATCCTTTTGACTTACAGCCTTGCAAGACTTTTGATTGAAGATTATGTCATAACCATTGTCACTTAATTGACTTATGGACAACAAGTTATGAGCTAATCCATCTACCAGAAGAACATTAGTTATAGAAGGAGAGTTACCAGTACTTATGGTTCCT
Source organism: Vicia villosa (assembly GCF_029867415.1). Classification (NCBI taxonomy): domain Eukaryota; kingdom Viridiplantae; phylum Streptophyta; class Magnoliopsida; order Fabales; family Fabaceae; genus Vicia; species Vicia villosa. The sequence continues at coordinate 250,624 of NW_026705281.1, read as the reverse complement.
GAGCCAATTATCTTGCCCTTCTGATCTCCTCCAAACTTAACTTCTCCAACAGATTTAAGCACCAGGTCTTGGAACATAGACCTTGTTCCCGTCATGTGTCGCGAGCACCCAGACTCCAGGTACCATGACATGCTTTGCTTTTTCTTCTTTGCTGCCAAGGATATCTGCAACAGAAATTATCTTCCCCTTAGGTACCCACAACTTCTTGGGTCCTTTCTTGTTAGTTTTCCTCAAGTTCTGATTGAACTTGGGTTTAGCATGATAAACAACTGGAGGTACAACATGATATTCCTTAGGTTTAGCAGCATGATATTTTCTAGGTTGCGTCACATGCTTCTTAGTGTGTGTAACATGAAAATTTTTGGCATGTGAGGTGAGCCTAATATCATGGGAGTGGCCATACTTGAACTGATCATACAATGGCTTGTATGTGATTTTCATATCATCAACAGGTTCAAGTTTGTATGGGGTATCACCCTCATAACAAACGCCAACTCTCTTGTTTCCAGAAACAACATATATCATAGAAGCAAGATGACTTCTGCCAATACTTCTAGATAAGAACTTTCTAAAGCTCAAGTCCTATTCTTTCAGAATATGGTTCAGACTATGAATGGACTTTTCTGAGTCAGAAGGAGGTCTAATATCTTGGGATAATTTTAAAACTCTTTCCTTCAGTTCAGAATTTTCCATTTCCAGCTTCTTAGTTTCAGAATCAAATAGCTTTTTCAGCTTTTTGTATTTGATACTAAGATGAGTCTTGAGTTCCAGAAGTTCTGTTAAACTGGAAACTAACTCTTCTCTAGATAGTTCAGAAAATACCTCTTCAGAATCTGATTCTGATGTAGATTCTGATCCATCATCAACTGTGGCCATCAGTGCAATGTTTGCCTGCTCGCCTTCAGAGTCTCATTCTGATTCTGATGAATCTGAATCATCCCAAGTAGCCATAAGACCTTTCTTCTTATGAAACTTCTTCTTGGGCTTCTCCTTCTGAAGCTTTGGACATTCACTATTGTAGTGACCTGGCTCATTGCACTCGAAGCAAGTGACCTTCTTCTTGTCATATCTTCTACTTCTAGAAGATTCTCCTTTTTCAAGCTTCTTAGAACTTTTGAAGTTCTTGAACTTCCTGTGCTTGCTCATCCAGAGTTTGATGTAGGAGGATTGTGCGTATCAAAGAAGAAATCGCGCATCGGAAAGCATTTTAATATTTAAGCAATATTTAAGCAATTTTAGTTTTAATATTTAAGTAATTTCTATTTTATTTGTTTTATTTAATTTTGTTTTTGATTAAAGGCCCATAAGGCCCAATAGGGTTTATTTGTTTTATGTATTTAAAGACCTTTGGCATGGCCATAAGGATTATCTTTTTTATTATATAGAATCCAAAGTTTTCTTTATTCCTGGTGGACTCCAGAGCTTATCTATAGGGTTTGCGCTTGCAACCCTGTTTTCATTCAAGGTTTAGCGCTTGCTATTCCTTTGGGCGGCTTCCGACTGCGTCAGTTGGCATCAGAGCAGGTTTTCTCCTGTTCTTTTCGTAGCTTGACAATTATGGCGGATCAACCGGTGACCAAAGCAGATCTTGAGGGAATTACCACGGCTTTTACCGCGGCTCTAACTGCTTTGACTGAACAGATGGCGAATTTAGCAAATCAGGCGAACAACGCCAACAATGGGAATCGGCGAAGAGACAGGAGAGGGGAACCGATTAGGGTTCTACGGGGTGGAAACTGTGTCGAAGATTCGAGTTCTGATGAAGAAGAACCTCACGATGAAGAGGATAATCGTGGGAATCTACGGAACAACCATGACTATCGAGTGAAGGCTGATATTCCATTGTTCTACGGAACTATGGGAGTAGAGGAGTTTCTTGATTGGCAGATCGACGTCGACAGGTTCTTCGACGTTATGGGTGTCCCTGAGAACAAGCAAGTCAAGATGGTTGCGATCAGGCTTAAAAGTACTGCAGCTGTCTGGTGGGATAAACTTGTTGTTCAAAGGCAGAGACAAAGAAAGGGGCCGGTCAGAACTTGGAGAAGAATGAAACAATTGATGCTGGAGCGGTTTTTACCGGAGGATTATGAGCAGATTCTTTATAAGATGTACATCGAGTGTGTTCAGGGCAAGAGAACCGTGACTGAATACACAGCTGAGTTCCTGCGGTTTTCTGAGCGCAATGAATTGGGAGAATCAGAAAGCCAGAAAGTGGCTCGATACATCAGTGGCCTAAAGGGATCCTTGCAGGAGAAGATGGGTTTACAGACTGTATGGACCGTAGCTGAAGCATCTAGTTTGGCTTTGAAGGCAGAATTGATGGAGAAATCCCCTCGAAATTTCTCGTCTATTGAAAGGTACTCACCCCAAAGTAACTGTGAATCAGCAGGTGACAAAGAAAAGAATGCAACACTTCGGGATTCCAATCTTGAGAATAAGGGGGCTAGCAGCTCTAGCAGTGTGCAGCATGGTAAAGCACCAATTCAGAGGCCAAATAATCCATATGCTAGACCCGCTATAGACACATGTTATCGTTGTAACGGAAGAGGCCACAAATCAAATGTTTGTCCAACAAGAAGAGTCGCTGCTGTTGTGGAAGAAAGGGAGGAAGATGAGGAAAGAGAAGATTCTACAGTTAAGAACGATGAGTATGCCGATGTTGAGTTTGCGGTGGAAGAATCTGATGAGAGGGTAAATTTTGTGTTGCAGCGAATGTTACTAGCATCCAAAGACGAAGGGCAGCGCAAGAATTTGTTCAAGACACATTGTTCTATCAAGAACAAAGTGTGTAATCTAATTGTGGATAGTGGCAGCATGGAGAATCTGGTGTCAAAAAAATTGGTAGATTATTTGAAGTTGTCCACAAAACCACATGAGAAGCCGTACAACCTCGGTTGGGTAAGTAAGGGCTCCCAAGTTCGAGTAACACTAACCTGCAGAGTTCCTATCTCCATCGGAAAACATTATAGAGAAGAGGTACTTTGTGATGTTCTTGATATGGATGTTTGTCATATTTTACTTGGTAGGCCTTGGCAGTTTGATAATGATATCACTTATCGGGGACGAGATAACGTGATGATGTTTACATGGGGCACACATAAAATTGCTATGGCTCCTGTTTTGCACTTTGATAAGAATCCAGGAGGAAAGAATCCTAGATTCTTGATGATGACGCGGAGTGAAGAGCTTGATGAGGCTGTAAAAGAAACTGAATGTTTCTGTCCAGTGGCGATCAAAGGGTTGATGAATGCTGTAAAGGAGGAAACAATTCCAAAAGAACTGCTAGGAATTCTAAAGGATTTCAAGGAGTTGACCGCAGATGAGCTGGCAAACGATTTGCCTCCTATGCGAGATAAACACATGGAAGTTAAAGTTTTCAATGTGGGAGAAGATGTGATGGCATTTCGGCGTAAGGAGAGGTTTTCAGTTGGTACTTACAATTATAGCAAGCTGCCAGATGAAGTTCTTTATCAAGAAGAGAACTCGGGGTCGAGTTCTTCAGAAGTGAAGGAGACTGATGTAGGAGGATTGTGCGTATCAAAGAAGAAATCGCGCATCGGAAAGCATTTTAATATTTAAGCAATATTTAAGCAATTTTAGTTTTAATATTTAAGTAATTTCTATTTTATTTGTTTTATTTAATTTTGTTTTTGATTAAAGGCCCATAAGGCCCAATAGGGTTTATTTGTTTTATGTATTTAAAGACCTTTGGCATGGCCATAAGGATTATCTTTTTTATTATATAGAATCCAAAGTTTTCTTTATTCCTGGTGGACTCCAGAGCTTATCTATAGGGTTTGCGCTTGCAACCCTGTTTTCATTCAAGGTTTAGCGCTTGCTATTCCTTTGGGCGGCTTCCGACTGCGTCAGAGTTGGTTTACCCTTCTGGAGATCATGGACAGTTCATCTTCTTCTTCTTCTGATTCTGATTCTTCAGAATCTTCTTCTTCAGCCTGAAAAGCGTTAGTGCATTTTTTATAATTAGATTTTAATGCAATAGACTTACCTTTCTTCTGAGGTTCATTAGCATCCAGCTCTATTTCATGACTCCTCATGGCACTGATCAGCTCTTCCAAAGAGACTTCATTCAGATCCTTTGCTATCTTGAATGCAGTCACCATTGGGCCCCATCTTCTGGGCAAGCTTCTGATGATCTTCTTGACATGATCAGCTTTAGTATATCCCTTGTCAAGAACTCTTAATCCAGCAGTTAGCGTTTGAAATCTTTGGAACATTTTCTCAATGTTTTCATCATCCTCCATCTTGAAGGCTTCATATTTCTGGATCAAGGCAAGAGCTTTAGTATCCTTGACTTGGGCATTTCCCTCATGAGTCATTTTCAATGATTCATATATATCATGGGCAGTTTCTCTGTTAGATATCTTCTCATATTCAGCGTGAGAGATAGCATTCAGCAAAACTGTCCTTGACTTGTGATGATTTTTGAATTGCTTCTTTTGATCATCACTCATTTCTTGTCTTGTCAGCTTTACACCACTAGCTTTCACTGGATGTTTGTAACCATCCACCAGAAGATCCCATAAGTCACCATCTAAACCAAGAAAGTAACTTTCAAGTTTATCTTTCCAATATTCAAAGTTTTCACCATCGAATACTTGTGGTCTAGTGTAACCATTGTTACCATTTCCATTGTATTGCTCAGCAGAGCCAGATGTAGATGTAGTTGTTGGAATTTCACCAGCCATCTAAACTTTGTGTTTTTCTCTTCCTGAATCTTTTCTAACACAGTTAAGTGCTTGCACCTTAGAACCGGCGCTCTGATGCCAATTGAAGGATAGAAAAACACTTAGAAAAGGGGGGTTTGAATAAGTGTGACTTTAAAAACTCTTAAGATAAAAACAATTTGCACAATGATTTTTATCCTGGTTCGTTGTTAACGAAACTAATCCAGTCCACCCCCTTAGAATGATTTACCTCACCTGAGGATTTAATCCACTAATCAACCTTGATTACAATGGTTTTCCACTTAGATACCTTCTAAGTCTTCTAGAGTATTCTGATCACACCTTGATGACTCTAGGAACCTTTTACAAATTAATGTAAACTAATTCTTACAAGAGTATTACAATGCTTCTTAATAAGCTATAATCACAACTGTGATATTTCTCTTAAGTTTAAGCTTAATCTCACTAAGATATTACAACAGTAATGAAGTGAGGTTGAAGATGAAGTTTTGAGAGCTGTTCACTTTGACAGCGTTTCTGTATGTTTGCGTAGTGTATTGTATTCAGCTTCTCATCAGAACTTCTATTTATAGGCGTTTTGAGAAGATGACCGTTGGGAGCATTTATTGCGTTGCGTGATCCGTACAGCATTGCATTTAATGTTTCACTCTTTTGTCAACTACCTCGAGCCTTGCTTTTCCTGCTTTAACTGACTTTGCCTTTAATAGCTTCTAACGTTCCTTTTGTCAGTCAGCGTAGCCTGCCATCTTGTACTTGCTTCTGATCTGATCTTTGTAGATACAATGTTTGAATATATCAGAGTCAAACAGCTTGGTGCAGAGCATCTTCTTGTCTTCTGACCTTGAAGTGCTTCTAGCGTGATACCCAAGAACTTCAGTGCTTCTGCTTCTGATCTCAAGTTCTTCTGATGCTTCAATAGACCATGTTCTGATCCTGCTTGACCATCTTCTGATGTCTTGCGAGAGCATGTTCTGATGTTGCATGCTGAACCTTCTGAGTCAGTGCTTCTTGCGCTGATTTTGTGCATACTCTTCATATATTTCCTGAAATGGAAATTGCATAGGATTAGAGTACCACATTGTCTTAAGCAAAATTCATATACATTGTTATCATCAAAACTAAGAATATCGATCAGAACAATTCTTGTTCTAACAAGAATATCTTCCACTGTTCCCCATTCCACAGTGTCGTATGCCTTCTGGAGGTCCATTTGGAGCATGCACTTGGGGACACCATGACTAGTGCTGTAACCTTTAAGGAGGTCATAAGCAAGGAGGATGTGGTCTTGTATGTGTTGACCAGGCACAAATGCAGCTTGGCTGACATGCATTATACTACCAAGAACTTTGCCTAGTCTGGCAGTTAGGACTCTTGAGATGATTTTGTAAAGGGTTGTACAACATGATATTGGCCTATAGTCCTTCACCATGGTGGCTGCAGTAGTTTTAGGTATAAGGGTGACCAAAGTGTTGTTAACAGCTTTGTAGAGTCTCCCTTTGACAAAATACTCCTGGATAGCTTCCATAACATCTTTCCCAATAATGGTCCATGAGGCCTTAAAGAATTTGGAACCATATCCGTCAATACCTGGGGCAGTTATGTCACTAATGCCTTTGAGGGCTTTCCTAACCTCACCTTCTGTCACAGTAGCAATTAGGAAACCTCCCTGGCTCTGGCTTATCTGAGGGCCCTCTCTCATCACTTTCATATCAATCTTATTGATTCCAACAGCTGCAGTACCAACTAGTTTCTCATAAAAGTCAAGCACTTTTGTTTCAATATCTTCCTGCTGGTAGATGCTTTCACCCTTGCTATTCTTTAGGAGGAGGATAACCTTTTGATTCTGCTTACATTTAAGTGAGGCATGAAAAAAATACTTGTTATTGTCCCCCAATTTGATCCAGCTGATTTTGGACTTCTGCTTCAGCATTTGCTCCTCAATGTTATTGAGGCTAATCACCTCTGCAGATAATGCTTTCACATTATCAATCAAGGAGATATTCATCCTGTCAGAAACCAGACTTTGCTGAGCTATCATGAGGTTCTCTTTAGCCTTTTCAATCTGCTTCCTCATACCATGAAGGGGTTTACTGAGCTTAGCAATAGCTTGTTGCATTCTTTTCAGTTTGTGCCATACCACATACATGGCATTGCCCTGGACTGGCTGGTTCCAATTATCCTCAACAGCTTTAAGGAAGCCCTCAAACCCAACCACAACATTTTGAAATTTAAACAATCTCTTCCAGCTTCTTCTCTGTTGCTTTGTACTCAGACACAATAGGGAATGGTCGGGTATACCAGGCTCAAGTATGGTGAGAATAGAATCAATATTCTCCTGATGCCACTCAACACTGCCTAATAGTCTGTCGATACGAGTGTATATAGTCCCCACACTATGCTTGTTCGACCATGTGAAGTGATCACCATTGCTATCCTTTTCATGGAGGCCAGTAATGCTTGAAGTTTTAATTCAATAAAATTCTAAAAAAGAATCTCCTATTATTATTGAAGCCCCTTACCAATTAAGTGAGGTTCTATCTAGATTTCAACAATCCAATATTCGTGAAACTCCTGTTTCCCTTACTGATTTACATAGAGAAATTAATCTTTTGAAATCTGAAATTACTCAGATAAAGAAAGATAATCAAAAATTATCTCAGAGGGTCTCCTTACTTAAAACAGGTAACCTTAAAGTTGAAGAAATATCTTCTACTAGAAGTCCTTCTACTAATGATAGATTTCTTAATCTTATTGATAGAGTAATTTCTCAAAAATGGTTTGTTAAAATAACTTTAGTTATTAATAGAACGTTTATTTTAGAAAATGAAGTTGCCCTTATTGATAGTGACGCTGACCTTAATTGTCAATAGGAAGGAATTGTTCCTACCAAGTATTATACTAAAACCACTCAAACCCTTGCTCATGCTAGTGGTGACAAATTAACAGTTAATTATAAATTACCTAATACATATATTTGTAATCAAGATATTTGTTTACATACTCATTTCATCTTAGTTAAAAACATAACTCATAGAGTTATTCTTGGAACTCCTTTTTTAAATAGCACCATGCCTTTAATTAATGTTGACACTAAAGGCATTACTACCATAATTAATGGTAAAACTGTTACTTTTGAATTTATTACTGACCCTCATATTAAAATGCTCAATGAAGTTAAAAGTATCTTAATCTTAATATCTTAATCTTAATATATATAAATCCAAGGTTGTCAAGATGGCAACTCTGGCCACATGTCACCTTGGTAGTATCTCTAAACAAAACTTAGCCACATGTCACCTTGATAGTAAATCTAAACAAAAATCCTAATTTTGACATTTACTAATTTAACTCTTTATTAAAAATAAATAAATATAATAATCATAATAATAAGATAATATAATATTCAGTCACAAGTATTAATAATAATTATATAAATATGTAATATATAATATTTAACTAATAATAATAAAAGAAAATAATAATAATATAATATTTAAATATATAAAACAAATATAAAATAAGTTTATACAAATAATTTATAATGGATAAGAAATAAGAAATATAAATACAATTTAAATATATATATATATATATATATATATATATATCATTTTTAAAATATAAAATGATAAATATATATATATATATATATATATATATATATATATATATATATATATATATATATATATATATATATATATATATCATTTTTAAAATATAAGTTAAAAATCTATGTCTTCTGCAATTCATATTAAAATTTAAACAATAAGTTAAAAAACATTAATTTAACTTATAACTTAAATGTTTAAATTAATATAGTTTATGAATTCATTTTTTTATACTTATAAAATTATGTGTTAAAATTATTTATAAAAAATTATTTTATTCATATGAATAATATAATTTATACAATCCCCTAATTCTAACTTTTATTTTTTGATATTATATTAAATATAATTATTAATAATAATTATATAAATAATGTATAATAATATAATGTTTAACTAATAATAGTAAGAGATAATAATAATAATAATAATAATAATAATAATAATAATAATAATAATAATAATAATAATAATAATAATAATAATAATAATAATAATAATAATAATAATAATAATAATAATAATCTTAATCTCCTTAATATAAATCTAAGATTGTCATCATGACAATCCTAGACACAAATCTAATCATAATATGTGACAATGTAATAGAATTTTCACTCTTTTTTCTAATTCTCCACACCAATTTTAATTCAATACCATTAATTAATTTTACAAAAATAACTAATATTTCTAATATCATTATGTTTTTAATATTTCAAATAATTGTTATTAATTTTATTTATAATATTGAGCATATATTTTTTTAAATGGTGGAGTATAATCTTTTTTTGACAAAATCAAACTTAACTTCTTTCATTATTCAAATAAGAGGAAATACAAGGAGGAAATTCGTCAAACAACATGCGTCGAGTCCAAGAATTGGCCGCCTTGGCTAATGTATGGGCAACCAAATTCGCTTGACGCTTTACAAACTTTACCTCAAAGTGGGGAAATTCTAGTAACAACATCTTAATAGAAGAAATAATAAAATTAAACTCTGAGTTACCACAAGAGTCTGACCGAAGTCCATGAACTACCATCTGAGAGTCACTTTCAAAGATAACATGAATAAATTTCAGGGAACTAACACCTTGTATAGCTTCCTTGAGGGCTACGACTTCCGCTTCCAAAATAGATAAAGTACCACCATCCCAAGCAGTACCCGCAACAACAAAATCCCCATGATCATCGCGGAGACACCACCCACGGTTTGTTGTGCCTAACTGACGGTTAAAGCCCGCATCCACGTTACACTTAAAGAGACCACTCGGCGACGGACTCCACTGAAGCAAATTCCCATTATTGCCTTGACAATGGCGAACTTGTAGAGCGGTGAACCATTCTTGCCACTTGTGAAAGGCTAGCCAACCGAGTTTAGTAGCTTCTTCCTTCTCTTTATTCCAAACCCAATCATTTCTATTCTTCCACAATCCCTCTATCATAATCGCTACTCTACCAGCAATATTTCTATCTTCCTTGCTGCATATATCCATAATAACCGATTTAGCATCCTGAAAAGATTGGAGACGGGGAGATATGACATTAAAAAAACCTGCTGCCCGCCAAGAGGAAATTGCTTCCACACACCCGAATAAAACATGCCAATCATCTTCATAGTTGTTATCACAAAACGGACAATTTAGATCACATGAAACATAATGCCATCGGAGTCGCACTCTCGTCGGGAGACATTCCCTACAAATTCTCCAAAGGAGATGTTTAACTCTAGATGGTGCTGATATCTGCCATAAGCTATTCCAATTACCATCCACGGCCACCCCTCCATTTCTTTTCCTCGCCTTCCTCCAAATGCGATACCCCGACCTGACACTATAAGAACCATGATGTTCTCCCTTCCAAACCAAACGGTCAACCATAACATCCTCCACTAAAGGGACTTGCAAGATGTCTTTTGTAACTGTAACATCAAACAAATCACGAAGAGTCCTTAAATTCCATTGTTTAGAATTAGGCAATAACAAATATTTAACTGTAATATTATACGCACCTTGCACTTGTGGACCACTCAAGCAACCCTCACGGGTGCCACGGAGCCAAGGTTCATTCATGACTTTTATATTGCTCCCATCGCCAATACTCCACCTGCAACCCAATGTTAGAACCTCTCGAGCCTTCCAAACACCTCTCCAAACAAAGCTGGGATTGTAACCAAGGGTTGCATCGAAGAAAGAAGTTCTTGGAAAATACCTTGCTTTAAATATTCTGGACACGAGAGCTTGAGGATTAGACATGATAAACCAGCCTTGTTTAGAAACCATTGCCATGTTAAAAGCTTTAAAATCCCGAAATCCCAATCCACCTTCCTCCTTCAAACAAGTCAGCTTATCCCACGACATCCATCTAATGCCCTTATTATTAGCACCACCTCCCCACCAAAAAGAATTAATCATTTTCTCAATCTCATCGATCACGCCATCCGGAAGAAGAAAGATACTCATAATATAAGCTGGGATAGCTTGGAGAACAGACTTAATCATGGTTTCCTTACCTGCTCTGGACAAAGACCGACCTCTCCATGAATTAATATGTTTCCAGATACGATCCTTGATGAAAGAAAAAGTTTCCTTCTTGCTCCTGCCTATCAAAGATGGCAGCCCCAAATAATTACCGGTACCCAAAACGTGTCGGACTCCCATGATTTTAGCTAGATCCTCTTGTGCAGGGGTGCTCAAGTTACGGCTAAAGAAAACCTCCGATTTTGACATATTAATCTCCTGTCCAGCCGCCTTAGCATATAAATATAGTAAATTCATTATATGATGTACTTATGAAATGTTGGCCCTGCAAAAAAGAAAACAATCGTCAGCAAAAAGCAGATGGGACACACTAGGTGCCCCTCTGCAGATTTGGATACCATGGATATCGCCCATGTCCACCGAGCTCTTTATAAGAGTAGTAAGTCCTTCCGATAAAAGAATGAAGAGATAAGGAGACAGTGGGTCTCCTTGCCTCAAGCCTCTTCCTGGTTCGATAGGTCCAACACTATCAGAGTTTACCAGCACAGAATAGCTAACTGAAGTCACGCATATCATCATCCAATGGATCCATTTATCAGCAAATCCCAATCTCATCAGCACCCCCTTCAGGAATCCCCAATCCACTCTATCGTAGGCCTTACTAATATCAATCTTGAGTGCCAATGAAGCTTTCCTACCAGCCGTCTTTCTTTTAAGATGATGGATAATTTCAGTTGCAATCATCGCATTATGTAAAATAGATCTTCCTTCCACAAAAGCCGATTGCTCTTCTGACACACACTTATCCAATATTTTCTTGAGTCTATTTGCCAACACTAATTGATTCCCTCATATTAGAAATCTACGTGTGATCAGTTTTATAGTTACTCTTTTTTCAACTTTTTCACACTAACTCCAAATTAATTTTCTTTATTACTAAATAAATTTTGTTAAAATGGTGGAGTATCCTTCATCAATCATATTTATATTAATTAATAATTTGTAACTTCCAAATTTATATATTAATTCATATTTATATTAATATTTTTGCCATTCTTTATAAATATCTATTTCATTATCTCTATTTGGTCATCTTATCACACACATATCTATATTTTGTCATCTCATCACACATAATTTTTCAAACAATTACATTAGTTGAATTAGTCAAAATGACTAACAATGATTAGTATTGAAAACCTATCATCAATATACCGTATTTCATATTTTTATTTTACATGATTAAATTTTTACTTTATTGTTTTATTGTTTGTAGATATCTTTCCATGATAACTCCGGTATGAGATTTTGGGTCACAAGATTAAAATTAGCTTGAAAGTTAGAGTAATACATCTATGAATTATACCTGATTGCATAAATATAGCACAAAATTAAAAGTCTTCATACGCTTTTTTTATTCACAAATGCCCTGACAAACTGGCAAACCAGTGACATTTCCTACAAAATATTATCGGATGGAACGCACTACCACATTTTATTCAGAGAATTTTCTTGAAGAACCATTTTGACTTCCATGATTTAGATTTTTATTAATAATTTATATTTTCAACTTTTATTTTTTTCTTTTTATTTTTGTTATTTATTTTTTTCTTTCATTTGTTAATATAGTGGGATAGGAGTTGCCCTTCCGCTAATGTAATTTTCTTCTTCTTTTTTTTGTTAATTAATATTTAGATTTTTAATAAAAAATATTATATGTTTTCTTAATAACATGTGATTGAGTTTATTATTAATTTAAATATAATTAATATTGATATGATATAAATTAATTTAATAAATAAAAATTGTATTATCATAATAAAGTCATAGTATTGAAGTTGTTTATATTATATTAATTTAATACTTTTAATTCACTTTTTAAGTTGATTGTAAGGAAGAGAATTATATTAGTATTTATTTATTTTTTTCATTATTATGGATGAATTAGATAGTGTCGCTTATTTAGATATTTGCTAAGTGAAACATTAGTATTTAGTGGTAAAAGAAGAAGGATATTTTTTTATAATGTTGAGTATTACAATTATAAATTCATATGTATTATAAATTTAATGATTATCCCAAATAATAAATACAAATAATTTAATGTAACACTTTTTTAAAATATTGCATTATTCACATAAATATGACTTATCTTTAAAATTTAAAAAACATAATTGAATTTTTTTATATATAAATTGTTAATTAAATATATTTTTTCATTTCAAAAAGTACTAAGGTAAAAATTCTAATCAAACTCGTGCAACGCACGAGCCATATATCTAGTTCTCTTAAATAAAGAAAAAAAATTAGGTTTTCTTAAAGAGGAAGTTAGTTTATTAAATATTAATGAACAACTTAATAAAAATGAGATAAAAGAACAAATCAAATTGATTGAGCAATAGTTTAGAAAAGAAGTGTGCAATGATTTACCAAATACTTTTTGGGATGGAAAGAAACATTTTATTTCTTTATCTTATCTTGATGACTTTAATGAAAGTCAGATTCTCACCAAAGCTAGGTCAGCTCAAATGAACCATGAGTATTTGGAGCTAAGCAAAAAAGAGATAGAATCTCTTTTAGAGAAAAAATTAATAAGAAAATTCAAATCTCCTTGGAGTTGCACAACTTTTTATGTCAACAATGCTGCTGAAAAGGAACGTGGGGTCCCTAGACTTGTTATTAATTACAAGCTTCTTAATAAGGTGTTAAGATGGATTAGGTATCATATTCCTAATAAAAAAAAGACATTTTAGATAGATTAAACAATTCTTTAATCTTCTCTAAGTTTCATATGAAATCTGGTTATTGGCAAACGCAGATTAATGAATCTGATAAATATAAAACAATCTTTACTGTGCCTTTTGGACATTATGAATGGAATGTCCTTCCTTTTGGCCTTAAAAATGCCCCTTCTGAATTTCAAAATATTATGAATGATATTTTTAATCCTTATACAGAATTTATAATTGTTTATATTGATGATGTCTTAGTTTTTTCTAAAATTATAGATCAACATGTTAAATATTTGAAAATATTTAAAGGATTAGTTATATTTGCTCCTAAAATGAAACTTTTTCAAACAAAAGTTAGATTTTTAGGTCATGAAATTGACCAAGGAACAATAATTCCTATACAAAGAAGTATTGTATTTGCTTCAAAATTCCCCAATATTATTACAGATAAAAAACAATTACAAAGATTTCTTGGTAGTCTTAATTACATAGCAGATTATTATGAAAATCTTGCTAAAGATAATGCCATATTACATGCTAGGCTTAGAAAAAATCCTGGCCCTTGGACTAATGAACATTCTCAGGTAGTCCAAAGAATTAAAAATAAGGTTAAATGTTTGCCTTGTTTATCTCTTGCTAGCCCTAAATATTTCAAAATTGTTGAAACTGATGCTTCAGACTTAGGCTATGGAGGAATCCTTAAACAAGTTATACCTGATACATCAAAAGAAGTTTTGGTCAGATTTACTTCTGTAAAATGGAATCCTACTCAATCTAAATATTCTACTATCAAGAAAGAAATGCTTTCTATTATAAAATTAATTTCAAAATTTCAAGATGATCTTCTTAATAAGAAATTCTTATTAAAAATTGATTGCAACTCAGCTAAATCAATTATTGAAAAAGATGTTAAAAATCTTGTTGCTAAGCAAATTTTTGCTAGCTGGCAATCTCAATTATCTATGTTTTAATTTGATATTCAACGCATTAAAGGTGAAAATAATTCACTTGCAGACTCGTGAATTTTTGCAGGGAAAAAATGATGACCCCATATAGGGGAAGAGGCTGCGGTTATGGCCGTGGTGGAAGAGGGAGCAACAATATGTTACTCCAACCAGAATCAAACATTCCTCTAATAGGGGATTGGACTACAGTTTACAAAGGGAGAAAAATGCAGCAATTACCTGCATCTTCATCAAAAAAGGAAGATATTGCTTCCTCCTATAATAAAAGTACATCCTACAAGGAAGTTGCGGTTAATAACCTATCTCAAGAACAAATGGATTATTTTGAAAATCCAGTAACTGAAAAAATCATATATGTTGATGAAGAAGATATTAAGATAAATCCAAATGATGGATGGTCTATCAAAACGAGATACCTTGAATCAAGAGGATATCCAGGTCTTCATGGAAAATCTAGGCCTCACCTAGAGATTCTTTTGACTGTTACCGAATCGGTAACAATTACTCACCACTACCAGAACAATAATCCTGAAATTTTTATAAACTTCAGTAAATGCCATATTAATAAAATCTTGCTACCAAGAGAATGGGGTCTCAACCCAAATGGTGAAAAAGCAATAAGAATTGCTGAAGGAAAGTATATCTACTTTAATTACTGGAATTATGTCCAAGCTTTTACTCAAGCTTTTTATTATCAAAATCCTAAGAACAAGCATTCTTGGTTTTTCTCTATTAATCCAGAAATGATTAATAAACCCGTACCAAATTGGTTTTACGAATGGTGGACTAAATTTGGAACGTCTTTGGAAATATTCCCCAAAGAATTACTTGATTTATACAATCCTTGGTGTGATAATAGTCCACTTATTATAAATATTTTATCTGATAATTTAATCATAGGACAATGTCCATTTTGGTTCTTTACCAAATTTCAGATTCCTTGGATATGGAGATGGTCTATCACCATATCTCAAGATAAATTCAACATACCCATTTTAGAAAGAAATTTCTTCTATAAATGGTGGAACAAGATGAGCTCTGAAGAAATCCAGAATAAAATTATTCTGATTCAAGCAGCTATAGCTGAAGATCAAAATAATAAAGTCAAAGAGCAATGCTCCCAACAAATGTCTATGGGAAATTTAAAGAACTTCTTCCAGATAAAATATCCAAATGAATCGGAAGAAGAAATTATGGTTAGAACTTTGGATCATATGAAGAACCAATTCTTCTCCACTTTTCCAACTAAATCAAAATATGAGAATTCATCTATGAAGACTAGCTCTTTTATGGGATCAATGGATCCATAAATGTGGCTGGCTAAAGATGTTGTGGACGATTAGCTACCTTAGTTAAAACTAAGTAGGTAAATATAACTCTTGCTCTCAGTACAAATATATCTAGGCAACAACTGATAAGTCATCTTTGCAAACATAAACGTTGTTTAACTATCAACCCTAAGGGATAGAAGGATATCTCCTAAATCAAAGATGTCCAATGTTTTTCAGCAAAAATTTTCTTTTTTAAAATCATCTTAACACTCCCTTCCATGGGAAAAACGATGAATATAACTAATATCAAGAGAAGAATCTACATACTATATACATAATATATATATATATATATATATATATATATATATATATATATATATATATATATATATATATAATGGTCAAATGATATAAAAGAAAAATGTGGTACACAAAAGGATAGGAAGAATTAAACCAAAACCCTTTCAGAAGGAAACAAACTTATAGAAACTTAATTTAAGCCTATTCTTTACAAAGTGGTTTCTAATTGCCAAACGGATTGAATCAAAAAGAGTTAGTGAGAAAAAAGTGCGACTTAGATTAACAACAACAAAAAAATTGCACAAGTGTTTTCCTCTGTGAAAATATGAGTAATGACAAATGGCATGGTAGTAATGATTTTTTTACAGTGAAGCCATATATTTATAAGTCTCCAAGTCAACAATCATACCTTGAAAAATCTTGGACCATAATGAGAGAATCACTCATAATCCAATGTTTAAGCCAAGCTTTTTCCCTAGCAATTTCTATGGCTCTAAAAATTGCAAAAAAACTTTGCATGTAAGGAATTGGTGCTAGAAGTTTGCTCTACAAAACCTAAAATGAAATTACCTTTAGGATCTATAAAGATCCCACCGCACTCATTAGATTGAGAGTCAAAGGATCCTTTGCAATTGCATTTAAGACAATCAATGTTGTGAGGCTTCTAGATGACTTCTTTCTCCATATAAGCCCTAGGAGGATGGATATCAACATTGAAAGATTTAGCATATTAAAGTCCATCACGAAAGTGAAAGAGTAGAGTAAATAATTGTTTCCAGCCAGTTTTACGAGGCCAATTATGTTTGAAATAGTTATGTAGATAGGAATAGCCTTGCTATGAAACCTTGCAAAAATGCCAAACCTGCCTGATTGTGGATACAATGAACACTATTACTGCTTTGATAACAAGTGAACCTTTGGGATCTATTTTTGTTGCCTAAGGTCCAAGCATCATCCTTAGAAGTAATGATGATATATGAGTTAAGGACTAACTCATTTAGTGAAGGACTAACCAAAGTAATGTCCTATTGCAGGAGAGGAAAGACAATGTGCTAGTAATTAGGAATAACCCACTCACCCTGATGCAGCAGATCATAAACCAGCTATTAAAGATTAGTGTCATTCTCAACAAGGACAACTAAATTAGTTTCATACAATAAGGGATCTCCGCACAAATCATCTGTCCATATCCTTATTTGACTATCATTACTAATAGGCCAAGAAAGTGATACTCATATTTGATACTAGACCATATGGTTGAAAAAATATGATTCTTGCGCGGCGCAAAAAAATACCTGAGCGCTCACACGCTCGAAATACAACAAAGTCGCCATTGGAGTTTATTTATTCCAAAAGGAAATAGAAAATATCGATAAAACCCTTAAAAGAAAAGAAAATGGTCCTCGCAACCAAATTAGGGTTTGGAAATCGGTTATGTAAGGGGAAGGTATTAGCACCCCTCACACCTGTTGTACTCAACAAGAATCGTTTAGTTAGTTTTGCAAATTGAGTGTTAGCGAAATGTTATTTGTTTTCCTCTAATTATTATGCGTTATGTACAATAGAAAGGCAGGACTAAAAAATAAGTTTTTTTGTAAGATTATCTGACGAGACGTTGGATCTCGCTTCTACATATCCTCTGGTGCGATGAGAAACTCAAGACTATGTAGTTCTTAATAGAAAGCTTCACGTGTGTTAGTTGATTTTAATGAACGATGTTAAGATCACATCCTAGCAGTTAAAAGCTGCTTGTATGCTCGTGCATATGAGGCTTAAGCGTCCATTTGTATTGCGATAGAACGGATATAACATGTTCGTTTATGAAAAGGTTCGCGATCGCACTAAGGCAAAAAAAGGTTTGATTGATGAAATTTGTATTTAGGTGGAAGACGAATCATTAAACTAAATAAGATGTCGCATCATGTGTTCGATCATTCGAGGATAAGATGGTTGTACATCCATTAACGCTTTTTTAATCT
Organism: Vicia villosa; assembly: GCF_029867415.1. Lineage (NCBI taxonomy): Eukaryota > Viridiplantae > Streptophyta > Magnoliopsida > Fabales > Fabaceae > Vicia > Vicia villosa. The sequence goes on along the minus strand of NW_026705281.1, from coordinate 232,580 downwards.
GAATTTATTTTAAAAAGATTTTTAAGAGAATCTTGAAGTGTTTTGAGAAAATGACTTGAAATGATTTGGATTTTAAGAAAGTTGTAAAAAAGTAAAATTGATTTTTTTTTTTATAAAAAAAAAACATCAACTTTATTCACCTATTTTATAGCATTTGTTAATTGATCAAACTAATTAAACAACTTAAATAAAATAATAAAGTTTAAATAAAACGAAGCATGCATAAGGGGGTGCAAGTTGAAAACGGGGAGTGCAAAGCAAAAGAAACTATAGCCCAAAACATCATTCCATTGTTTGTCCTAAACTTAAACAATAAGCAAATATTAAAACTAAGCATGAATTATAATCAGCTAATGAATAATAATAAACAAAAAGAAAGAGAGAAACAAAAACTTAGAAATAACTTATTTTCTAATGGTATAATTGGACCTTGAAGATCGTTGGCAACATATTGGGCTTGTATAAACCCGGTATCAACTTAAATCCATCAATATCTAACTATACCACGGGTACACATAATATTATTAAGTAAATTTTTTTACAGACCCACGGTGAAAACCTCTGCTGGAAATTCGAAAATACTCTTCGGAGATGCATTTTTGAAAAAATTGAGATTTTGATTGATTCGGAGATGTATCTCCGAAAACACCAAAAAAAATGGAGTTTTGATTAATTCGGATATGTATATCCGAAAAAACTCCAAAATTTTGGAATTTTAATTAATTCGGATATGCATATCCGAATTAATCAAAATCCCAAAAAAATTAAAAATTTTGGAATATTGATTAATTCATATATCATAAAATTGATATAATTTATAAATTATGAATAATAATAATGATAATTATACGGTGGATATTTCTATTCTAATTCGAATTATAAATTAAAAAATATATATAAAAAATATCACTCATAAATATAAAAAATATGAGATTAAAAATCTTCATATTGATACATAAATATATAAGATATATATTTATCCTTCATACATAAAAATAATTAAAATATATTTAACTCAAATTAATAAAAAAACGTAATAAAAATTATCTTTTATTTGTATATATAAATAAAAAATACAAAATAAATATCCGAAAAAACCCCAAAAATTTGGAATTTTAATTAATTCGGATATGCATATCCGAATTAATCAAAATCTCAAAAAATTAAAAATTTTGGAATATTGATTAATTCATATATCATAAAATTGATATAATTTATAAATTATGAATAATAATAATGATAATTATATGGTGGATATTTCTATTCTAATTTGAGTTATAAATTAAAAAATATATATAAAAAATATCACTCATAAATATAAAAAATATGAGATTAAAAATCTTCACATTGATACATAAATATATAAGATATATATTTATCCTTCATACATAAAAAAATTAAAATATATTTAACTCAAATTAATAAAAAAACGTAATAAAAATTATCTTTTATTTGTATATATAAATAAAAAATACAAAATAAATATATCTCATAAACATAACATACATGAAAGTTATAAACATTTGTAAATTGACGTTGATAAAAACAACTATAGTTATATTGACTTTTACTCGTATTCAACTATATAAAATTATAGTATCTTGTTGAATTTAATTATTAATTGAATGTCAATAGTTATTTTTATAAATTGTTTTTGAAAATTAGTTTATGAAATAATTTTTGTATGTATCATAAAAAATAAAATAAATAGTAAATAAATATCTTTATTATTATTATTATAACTATTAATTTTATATATAAAAGTAAGGTGTTGATTTAAAAAATTATTAGACTAATATTATTATTTTATCTTGATTATAATGATATATATTTAATAATATATTTTTATTAATACAATCAATTATACTATTATTTGTATTGATTCACCTTGATTTTAATTTTTTAATTATTATTGAGTTTTTTCGGATATGCATCTTCGAAAATACACCCTTTTTACAAAAAGAGTGTTTCTGGAAGTGCATCTCCGAAATTATAATGTCCTTTTGAAGCAGTGTTTTAAAAACCGGACCGGACATCAAACCGGAAAGGGTACCGGTCATTGGTTTATTGGTCGAATCACTGGGTCACTGATCGAACCGCATGACTAAACCGGGTTAAACCGAATAACTCGGTTGTATAGATCGATCATTATAACAAAATTATATAGGTATAAAATCTGTCGAACCGAATGATTCCGTTTCTACAAAATATAACTAGCACTTAAATTTTTTGAAAACATCATATTATAAAAAAAATCACAAGTTCATAATTTAAATTCAAATTTTACGCATAGGTATCACACACAATAAAATAGTACATAATTATAAAATATAATTGCAAATAAAAGTTTAATCGCAACATAAGCTAATTGAATAATTTATAACAAAATATTTCCATTGTCTACTAAATTTAATTTCAATAAAAGAAATATTGTTTTAATGTTAGGATCTCCTTCAATATCAAAATCATCGGTAACAAAATCAACTGCATTTGCAACAATTTTATATATATATATATATATATATATATATATATATATATATATATATATATATATATATATATATATATATATATATATATATATATATATATATATATATATATATATATATATATATATATATATATATATATATATATATATATATATATATATATACAGGGCCGGTCCAATCAACGCGGAGGCCCTGTTCTAATTTTAAAAATGGACCCAAATTTAAAATATAAATATAATATATAATAATTAAAAAAGACACGTAAAAATTACATTTATGTATTAATCAATAATATGTTTAATTATAATTATTTTGAGTTTTGATTTATCTCAATTTTTGTATGTATTAAGTTTTTATTTTAGCATTTTTTTGATTTATTAGATTTTTATTATAACATTTTATTTATTTCGATTAATATTTATAAAAAAAATTGGACTTCTTAAAATTTTGGGGCCTCTCAAAATTTGGGGCCCTGTGCTGTAGCACTTCCTGCACATGCACAGGGCCGGCCCTGTATATATATATATATATATATATATATATATATATATATATATATATAATGTTTAATTAAAATAGTCAAAACGGCGTTATCTTAATTTTTTAAAATTAAAAAAAATTAAAAAATGCATTTAAACCGTCGGTTCACAAAAACCGTCGGTTTTCCCGGTTTTACCGGTTCACACCGGTTCAATGACATTCCCGATTCAACTATTGAACCAGACCGGTTACCTGGCCAGTTCTTGATTTGACTGGTCCGACCGGCCCGTCCGGTCTGATTTTTAAAACACTGTTTTGAATATTTATAGTAATCATATAAATTGGTTTAAAATCAATTCATCCTTATTCAATTTTAATCTTTAACAATATCTTCTAATAGTTTTGAAGATTTTCTCTCCAAAATACTCTAACTTGTAGGATCAAAATTATATTTCTCTCACATTTCAACAATCATATATAACCAAAATAATATAATAAAGATTTATTATTTAAAAATAATATAATAAAAATTGTATTATTTAAAAAAATAAAAAATAAAAATTGATCATAATAATAATTCATTAGATTTTCTTTTAAATAAAAATATAAGCTAATGACGGAAAACTACCAAATACTTAAATATATTAATATTTATTGAATTTATCCACTATACGTTGATGTGTATTTTAACATCATTTAATTTTTATTTTATTTTTGGAAATAAAAGATTATATATAACCAAAAAACCGTTAATACAAGCGACCCTGAGGGTCCAGCAAATGGGAACAAACCCAATCAGCTCACATCAATAAGAAGGCTAGCTTTTCTCTAAGTTTGGGAATAGCCCAAACTCTATTCACTATATTATCTATAATCTGACTCACTATGATTATCCCTATTTTCGTTTCTATACACTTTGCAGTTTCTATTATGCCAAACACTATACACCGTTTCAGCCAAAGCCACCTGCAGAAATTTCCTCCTCCAATTTTTGCTCTTGCAAAGTCTGATAGCCCAGGTCTTTATCTGATTCCAACCATCCTCATGTTGCTCTATGTGTAACCAGTCCATTATTCCCCTCCATATACCATTTGTGCCTTTGCACTCAAAAAACAAATGCTGCAGCGTCTCATTTTCTTCACAGAATTCACACTTTACTGAAGGATAGAAAAACACTTAGAAAGGGGGGGTTTGAATAAGTGTAGTTTCAAAACTTGTAAGATAAAAATAATTTGCACAAGTATTTTTATCCTGGTTCGTTGTTAACTAAACTACTCCAGTCCACCCTATACAAGGTGATTTAGCTCAACTGAGGATTTAATCCACTAATCACACGAGATTACAATGGTTTTCCACTTAGACAACTTCTAAGTCTTCTAGAGTCTTCTGATCACAACTTGATCACTCTAGGAACAACTGCTTAGAGACCTTCTAAGACTTCTCTAGAGTATACGGATCACAACCCGATCACTCTAGTCCTTTACAAATTAATGTAAACAAATTCTAAGAGTATTACAAGTGCTTCTTAAAAGCGATAATCACAAACTGTGATATTTCTCTTACAGATTTAAGCTTAGACTCACTAAAGTATTACAACAGTAATGTAGTGAGGTTGAAGATGAAGTTTGATAGCTTTTGAAGTGAACAGCAAGATAGTATCAGAGATAGTTCAGAATTCGTTCAAAGTGCGTCCAAAATTCGTAACCTTGCTTCTCATCAGAACTTCATTTATATAGGCGTTTGAGAAGATGACCGTTGGGAGCATTTAATGCTTTGCGTATTCCGTACAGTATTGCATTTAATGTTTCACTGTTTTGTCAACTACCTCGAGCCTTGCTTTTGTTGTGACTACTGACATTGCCTTTAATAGCTTCTAACGTTCCTTTTGTCAGTCAGCGTAGCCTGCCATCTAGTACTTGATTCTGATTTGTTCTTTGTAAATACTACGTTGAAAATCATCAGAGTACAAACAGCTTGGTGCAGAGCATCTTCTGATCTTCTGATCTTGATATGCTTCTGAGCGTGATTCCATGACTTCAGTACTTCTGCTTCTGAACTCAAGTTCTTCTGATGCTTCTAATAGACCATGTTCTGATTCTGCTTGACCATCTTCTGATGTCTTGCCAGACCATGTGCTGAAGTTGCATACTGAACCTTCTGAGTCAAAACTTCTTAGCGCTGATTTGTGCATACTCTTTATATATTTCCTGAAAAGTAAATTGCATAGGATTAGAGTACCACATTATCTTGAGCAAAATTCATATACATTGTTATCATCAAAACTAAGATTATTGATCAGAACAATTCTTGTTCTAACAATCTCCCCCTTTTTGATGATGACAAAAACATATATAAATGATATGAATTTGCAATCAGAATAACAGACGGCAAAAGACAATTACACAGTTATAGCATAAGCATATAAACATAATGTGAATGTGTCTCCCCCTGAGATTAACAATCTCCCCCTGAGATGAATAATCTCCCCCTGAAATTAATACTAGAAGAATTTTATAAATAAAAGACTTCCCTGAGTATTTCAGTAGATATGTTCACATATGCTTGAACTTCAGAACATTCACTGCTTCTGATTTCTGCTTCCATAGGACAGCTTAAGAACATTGAATTTCTTTAGATCCTCAGAACATTCACAGTTTCTGATTTCTGCTTCCATCGGACAGCTTCAGAACTTGAATTTCTTTGATCCTCAGAACATTCACAGCTTCTGATTTCTGCTTCCAGCGGACAGCTTCAGAGCTTGAATTTCTTCTTACATCACTTCATGCTAGATTGTATCAAAACATTGTTGAATGTACCATAGCATCATCAGAGCATCTCTACATCCTGAAATGTTACAGAACAAAACTAAACGACACAAGTCAGCATGAATGAATCAGAACATAAAATATGTTTCAGAACACATAATATGTATTAGAGCCATATAAGCCATATAGAATGTATCAGAACATATTCTATCATCAGAATATCTGAACATTCTTCCTTCTTGCTTCTGATTCTGAAGCTTCATAGCACTCAGCTTGCTTCAAGAATCCAAGAACTTGATTCATCTTGTTGCTTATTTGATCTTGAATCTTCAATTCCTGCAACAACACAACTTAGAAACATATGAAGCTTGCAGCTTCTGTTAGTAATGTGGGGGCTTTCTTCCCGGCAACTGCTAATATAAATCAAATCATTTATCACTATTTCTCCCCCTTTTTGTCATAACATAAAAAAGAATGTAAAAGATTCAGATGTAAGCACAGGACAAATGGAAAGAGAAACAAATAGTCATTGATAAAATAAGCAGAAGTACAAGAGTTATGCAGAAAAAGCTTTTCATTGATTAACCAAACAGAGTTACAGAAGATGTATGATGATACACAAGTGCAACAAGCAAAGAAATGGAGAAATAAATAGAGGGAATGTGGGGAAGGAAACGTTCTAGGGAAGGGAAACGTTTGACGGATATAAAAACGAAAAAAGAAAATAAAAGAAATGATGAATGGCATTTAATGTTGTTAGAACAAGAATTGTTCTGATCAATAATCTTAGTTTTGATGATAACAATGTATATGAATTTTGCTCAAGATAATGTGGTACTCTAATTCTATGCAATCTCCTTTTCAGGAAACATATAGAAAGTATGCACAAATCAGCGCTAAGAAGCTTTGACTCAGAAGGTTCAGTATGCAACTTCAGCACATGGTCTGGCAAGACATCAGAAGATGGTCAAGCAGAATCAGAACATGGTCTATTAGAAGCATCAGAAGAACTTGAGTTCAGAAGCAGAAGCACTGAAGTCATGGAATCACGCTCAGAAGCATATCAAGATCAGAAGATCAGAAGATGCTCTGCACCAAGCTGTTTGTACTCTGATGATTTTCAACGTTGTATTTACAAAGAACAAATCAGAATCAAGCACTAGATGGTAGGCTACGCTGACTGACAAAAGGAACGTTAGAAGCTACTAAAGGCAATGTCAGTAGTCACAGCAAAAGCAAGGCTCGAGGTAGTTGACAAAACAGTGAAACATTAAATGCAATGCTGTACGGAATACGCAAAGCATTAAATGCTCCCAACGGTCATCTTCTCAAACGCCTATATAAATGAAGTTCTGAAGAGAAGCAAGGTTACCGATTCTTAACAATTTCTGTGAATATTAACTTGCTAAAACGCTGTTCCATTCAAAGCTCAGAAACTTCATCTTCAACCTCACTACATTACTGTTGTAATACTTTAGTGAGTCTAAGCTTAAATCTGTAAGAGAAATATCACAGTTTGTGATTATCGCTTTTAAGAAGCAATTGTAATACTCTTATAATTTGTTTACATTAATTTGTAAAGGACTAGAGTGATCGGGTTGTGATCAGTATACTCTAGAGAAGTCTTAGAAGGTCTCTAAGCAGTTGTTCCTAGAGTGATCAAGTTGTGATCAGAAGACTCTAGAAGACTTAGAAGTTGTCTAAGTGGAAAACCATTGTAATCTCGTGTGATTAGTGGATTAAATCCTCAGTTGAGGTAAATCACCTTGTATAGGGTGGACTGGAGTAGTTTAGTTAACAACGAACCAGGATAAAAATACTTGTGCAAATTATTTTTATCTTACGAGTTTTGAAACTACACTTATTCAAACCCCCCCCCTTTCTAAGTGTTTTTCTATCCTTTAATTGCCATCAGAGCGCCGGTTCTAAGGTGCAAGCACTTAACCGTGTTTAGAAAAGATTCAGGAAGAGAAAAACGCTTCAGTAAAAGATGGCTGGTGAAATTCCAACAAATACATCTACATCTACATCTAGCTCAGCTGAGCAATACAATGGTAATGGTAACAATGGTTACACTAGACCACCAATATTCGATGGTGAAAACTTTGAATATTGGAAAGATAAAATGGAAAGTTACTTTCTTGGTCTGGATGCTGATCTATGGGATCTTCTGTTGGATGGTTACAAACATCCTGTTAAAGCTACTGGTGTAAGGCTCACAAGAAGCGAAATGACTGATGATCAAAAGAAAGATTTCAAAAATCATCACAAATGCAGGACTGTTTTGCTGAATGCTATCTCTCATGCTGAGTATGAGAAGATATCTAACAGGGAAACGGCTCATGACATATATGAGTCCTTGAAAATGACTCATGAAGGAAATGCTCAAGTCAAGGAGACCAAAGCTCTTGCACTAATCCAGAAGTACGAAGCCTTCAAGATGGAGGATGATGAAGACATTGAGAAGATGTTTTCAAGATTTCAAACTCTGACTGCTGGATTAAGAGTTCTGGACAAAGGCTACACCAAGGCTGATCATGTAAAGAAGATCATCAGAAGCTTGCCCAGAAGATGGGGCCCAATGGTGACTGCATTCAAGATCGCGAAGAATCTGAATGAAGTTTCGTTGGAAGAGATTATCAGTGCCTTGAGAAGCCATGAAATAGAGCTGGATGCAAACGAACCTCAGAAGAAAGGTAAGTCTGTTGCATTAAAATCTAATTTTAAAAAATGCACTAACGCTTTTCAGGCTGAAGAAGAAGATTCTGAAGAATCAGAATCAGAAGAAGAAGAAGATGAACTGTCCATGATTTCCAGAAGAGTCAATCAACTCTGGAAAAGCAAGCAAAGGAAGTTTAGGAGCTTCAAAAGCTCAAAGAAGTCTGAAAGAGGAGAATCTTCTGGAGGCAGAAGATATGACAAGAAAAAGGTCGTGTGCTATGAATGCAATGAGCCAGGACACTTCAAAAGTGAGTGCCCAAAACTTCAGAAGGAAAATCCCAAGAAGAAATTTCATAAGAAGAAAGGTCTTATGGCAACATGGGATGATTCAGAATCAGAATCAGACTCTGAAGATGAGCAGGCAAATCTGACACTAATGGCCACAATGGATGATGGATTAGAATCTACATCAGAATCAGATTCTGAAGAGGTATTTTCTGAACTATCTAGAGAAGAGTTAGTTTCCAGTTTAATAGAACTTCTGGAACTCAAGGCTCATCTTAGTATCAAATACAAAAAGCTGAAGAAGCAGTTTGAATTTGAAACTAAGAAGCTGGAAGTGGAAAATTCTGAACTGAAGGAAAAAGTTTTAAATCTATCCAAAGATAGGGGATCTCCTTCTGAAACAAAAAAAAATCCATTCCTAGCATGAATCATATTCTAAAAGAATATGACTCGAGCTTCAGAAAGTTCTTATCTAGAAGTATTGGCAGAAGTCATCTTGCTTCTATGATATATGGTGTTTCTGGAAACAGAAGGTTTGGTTTTGGCTATGAGGGTGATACCTCACATAAATTTGAACCTATTGATGATCTGAAGATCACATACAAGCCATTGTATGATCAGTTCAAATATGGCCATGCACATGATATTAGGCTCACTTCACATGCACAGAAGTTTAACACTGTTCACACCAAGAAGCATGTGACACATCCTAAGAAATATCATACTGACAAACCTAAAGAATATCATGTTGTTCCTCCTGTTAAATATTCTGCTAAGCCCAAGTTCAATCAGAACTTGAGGAGAACTAACAAGAAAAGACCCAAGAAATTGTGGGTACCTAAGGAAAAGATTATTCCTATTGCAGATATCCTTGGTTGCAAAGAAGGAAAAGCACAACATGTCATGGTACCTGGACTCTGGATGCTCGCGACACATGACAGGAAGAAGGTCTATGTTCCAAGACCTGGTGCTTAAATCTGCTGGAGAAGTGAAGTTTGGAGGTGATCAGAAGGGCAAAATTATTGGCTCAGGAACTATAAAGTCTGGTAACTCTCCTTCTATTTCTAATGTTCTTCTAGTAGATGGATTAGCTCATAACCTATTGTCCATAAGTCAATTAAGTGACAATGGTTATGACATAATCTTTAATCAAAAGTCTTGCAAGGCTGTAAGTCAGAAGGATGGCTCTATCCTATTTACAAGCAAGAGAAAGAACAACATTTATAAGACAGATCTTCAGGATCTTAAGAATCAGAAGGTGACTTGTCTTATGTCTGTTTCTAAAGAGCAATGGGTCTGGCACAGGAGATTAGGACATGCTAGTTTGAGAAAGATTTCTCAGATTAACAAACTAAATCTTGTCAGAGGACTCCCTAATCTGAAATACAAATCAGATGCTCTTTGTGAAGCATGTCAAAAGGGCAAGTTCTCCAAACCTGCATTCAAGTCTAAGAATGTTGTCTCTTCCTCAAAGCTGTTAGAACTTTTGCACATTGATCTGTTTGGCCGAGTCAAAACAGCATCTGTCAAAGGGAAGAAATATGGATTAATCATCGTTGATGATTATAGCCGCTGGACATGGGTAAAGTTCTTAAAACACAAGGATGAGTCTCATTCAGTGTTCTTTGAATTCTGCACTCAGATTCAAACTGAGAAGGAGTGTAAAATCATAAAGGTCAGAAGTGATCATGGTGGTGAATTTGAGAACAAATTCTTTGAGGAGTTCTTCAAAGAAAATGGTATTGCCCATGATTTCTCTTGTCCTAGAACTCCACAACAAAATGGAGTTGTAGAACGAAAGAATAGGACTCTACAAGAAATGGCCAGAACCATGATCAATGAAACCAATATGGCTAAGCACTTCTGGGCAGAAGCAATAAACACTGCATGTTATATTCAGAATAGAATCTCTATAAGACCTATTCTAAATAAGACTCCTTATGAATTGTGGAGGAACAGAAAGCCCAACATTTCATATCTTCATCCTTTTGGATGTGTTTGTTTTATTCTGAACACTAAAGATCATCTTGGTAAGTTTGATTCTAAGGCACAAAAATGTTTCCTTCTTGGATATTCTGAACGCTCTAAAGGCTACAGAGTATACAATACTGAAACATTGATTGTAGAAGAATCAATCAATATCAGGTTTGATGATAAGCTTGGTCTTGAAAAGCCAAAGCAGTTTGAGAATTTTGCAGATACTGATATTGATATCTCAGAAGTTGAAGAACCCAGAAGAAAAGTTTCAGAAGCTGAAAACCAAAGCAGCAAAGAATCAGAAGATCATGTTGCTGCATCCTTGGAAAATCTGAGAATTTCTGAAGAACCAACTATCAGAAGATCACCTAGACTTGCCTTAGCTCACTCAGAAGATGTGATCCTTGGAAAGAAAGATGATCCTATTAGAACAAGATCATTTCTAAAGAATGACAATCAGGAGCAGTGATCAGAATTAGAAGGCGTAAAGTTTTTTTTCAGAAAAATACAGCTGTCAACTAATTCCAGTTGGTAACACGTGTCTACCCTATTTGGACAAACATGCGTGCAGTTGAGGAGGCGCCTTTCCTAGGTAACTGTTCTATCACTTCATTTGTCATAATTTCTCTCTCCTCTTGTCACGTAACATTAAATGCCATTCATCATTTCTTTTTTTTTTCTATTTTATATTCTTCAAACGTTTCGGTTTTTTTTCCCTCTTTCAGTTATCTCTCTTTGCGTTCAGTTTTTCATCGTTCACCCTCTTTCTCTGTCTTTCTGCATTTTTGCATAAACCCTAGTTTACTCATCTGTAACCTAGCATTCATCATGAACCCATCTTCAAGTAACTCTCGGTCTGAAGAAATGTCTTCATCTCAACTGGTTCTCAACAAGTTTGATTTTGCTCCTCTGAAAACTTGCTCCTTGTCTCCATCGGAAATGGAAGTACTGTGTGAGTCCCCTGTGGACTTTGCTGACTTGGCTGCATATGCTTTCAAGCCAGAAGCTAGGTTTATGACTCAAGGATGGGCTAACTATTTGGGTAGATTGGTTGGACCAGTCTTTCCCGCTCTTGTGAAAGATTTCTGGGCACACGCAACCGTCACTCCAACCGCCATTCTCTCTTTCGTGCTAGGGCATGAAGTTGTGATCACTGAATCTTTGATCAGAAAACTGTACAATCTTGATGATGAAGATGGTGAAACTGGCCCTCTTGCTGGAAGGGTTGATTGGTACAAAGTTGCGAAACTTATCTCAACCGTCACTGGTATTAACTCCAACATGACTGGCATGTTGAGACCTCTATTTAAGGTGTGGGCTGAGATCATCATGGGTTCTCTTCACCATAGAAAGAAGTCTCTCTCTTCCACTTTCATCAATCCAGATCAGAAGTATACTCTCTATTGTATTGGAAAGAGCATTAAACTTAATATTTCCAACATACTCTTTGAAAACCTGAAGCTGGCTATTGAAGAATCTAGGGATGAGTATCGGGAGCAGTATCCTCATCTTTCGAAGAATATTATCCCTTACGGCAGAATGATCTCAGATATTCTGATTGAAAGTGATTTGCTGGAGTCTCTTAAGAATGAAACTGGTGAAGGAAATTATTTCTGTTCCAATTGTTCTCTCTGATATCCCTATCAGAAGAGTCCCTGTTCAAGGCTTCTCAACCATGTTTCAAGCTGAACTGGTTAAATCTGTTAAGCACTATCTGGAAGATTCTGTGAAGACGCAAGCTTCCGTTGATCCTGCATGGATACGTGGAAGAGTGCTTCCCTCTCAGACTGATCTTTGGAAGAAGGATCAGAAGAAGGGAGAGAAGCAACTGAAAAGAAAAGCAGCAGAAGATGCTGAGAAAGAAGCTAAAAAGAAGAAGGTCACCTTTGACCCTCTTAAGGTGGATCCTTTCAGAGCTAAGAGGACAGGTATTTACTCCAGGCAGGAATACATCCCAAACCCCTCAGAATCTCCCTCATTCATTCTGCTGTTTCCCTCTGAAACATCTACTCCCATCACACCTCCACAAATTAACCTGCAACCACCCCCACTCCCTATAATTCTGAACCCCACTCCCTCAACTACTATAATTCCCTCAGATATTCCATCCTCATCTTCTAACCCTCTTCCTTCTGACCCTTGTCTCTCATATCCCATACCTACCAGGACCCCAAATCCATACTCCTGTCTTTACCCTGATTACAACTTCACCTTTCGCCCTCCTGCACCAGCTACTCCTGTCCTTCTTGAGCTCTTACACTATCGTGTGAACCGTTGGTTAGAGCTTCTGGAAACTGCATACCACCATAATCTGGATGAGCGTTCTCTTCGCAACCTCTGGAGAGCTCTTAGACAGAGTTTCCAAGTTGAAGCTATGAATGTGCAGAGAAGATTCACTGCTGAAGCACGTGGTGCTCCTGGACTCTTGTTAGAACTTGACGATGGCAGATATCGTCATGTCATCAGAAATAGAAGAATTCTTGAGGAAAGGATGCCTGAAGATGAGTTAACTGGGAATCCCTGCAGAACTCTTGTGGTCTGGCGACCAAAGTTCATGGTTCTGACTGGTGACTTTCAGGGGCTGTTCAACTGGTTCAGAATGAACCCTTCTGAAAGTGCTCCTGATATGGACTTTCCAGAAGTGGTCTATCCTGCAGCTGCAGCTGGTCCTCCTTCTCCAACAAATCATGCAACCATTCTTCAAGCTCTGGAAGATGGAAATTCTGAGTTCCCAGAACCAGAATATGCTGAAGCTATTTCTGAGTCTGACTCAGATGTAGAGATGGAAGATGCTGAAGAGATTGACTGTTCTCTTTCAGAAGATCATCCTGCTGAGAATGTGGTGGTACATTCTGATGATCTCCCTGAAGAGACTACCATAGAAGCAGCAGTGGAGAATGCTATGCCAGTCAACAGAAGTCTGGAAGTTTCTTCTTCTGGTGAACCCTCCTATCTGGTGCGGACTTTGGAGGCCATGCAGAAGAATCAAAATGACCTGGCCTCTCGTCTGGACAGGCAAGATGAGACCAATGCAGAGTTCAGAGTCTTCATGGCAAGGCAGGCTGAGAGCAACGATGGGATCCAGGAGAAACTAGCCAAGATTTTGTCAATGCTAGGGTCTTAGTCTTTGTGTCTTAGTTGTTTTCTGTTTGTTTGTTGCATCTGTTTTTCTGCATAACTCTTGTACTTCTGCTTGTTTTATCAATGCCTATTTGTTTCTCTTTCCATTTGTCCTGTGCTTACATCTGAATCTTTTACATTCTTTTTGATGTTATGACAAAAAGGGGGAGAAATAGTGATAAATGATTTGATTTATATTAGCAGTTGCCGGGAAGAAAGTCCCCACATTACTAACAGAAGCTGCAAGCTTCATATGTTTCTAAGTTGTGTTGTTGCAGGAATTGAAGATTCAAGATCAAATAAGCAACAAGATGAATCAAGTTCTTGGATTCTTGAAGCAAGATGAGTGCTATGAAGCTTCAGAATCAGAAGCAAGAAAGAAGAATGTTCAAATATTCTGATGATAGAATATGGTTCTGATACATTCTATATGGCTTATATGGCTCTAATACATATTATGTGTTCTAAAACATATTTTATGTTCTGATTCATTCATGCTGACTTTTGTCGTTTAGTTTTGTTCTGTAACATTTCAGGATGTAGAGATGCTCTGATGATGCTCTGGTACATTCAACAATGTTCTGATACAATCTAGCATGAAGTGATGTAAGAAGAAATTTAAGCTCTGAAGCTGTCCGATGGAAGCAGGAATCAGAAGCTGTGAATGTTCTGAGGATCAAAGAAATTCAAGTTCTGAAGCTGTCTGATGGAAGCAGGAATCAGAAGCCGTGAATGTTCTGAGGATCTAAAGAAATTCAATGTTCTGAAGCTGTCCTATGGAAGCAGAAATCAGAAGCAGTGAATGTTCTGAAATTCAAGCATATGTGAACGTCTCTACTGAAATACTCAGGGAAGTCTTTTATTTATAAAATTCTTCTTGTATTAATTTCAGGGGGAGATTATTCATCTCAGGGGGAGATTGTTAATCTCAGGGGGAGATTGTTAATCTCAGGGGGAGACACATTCACATTATGTTTATATGCTTATGCTATAACTGTGTAATTGTCTTTTGCCGTCTGTTATTCTGATTGCAAATTCATATCATTTATATATGTTTTTGTCATCATCAAAAAGGGGGAGATTGTTAGAACAAGAATTGTTCAGATCAATAATCTTAGTTTTGATGATAACAATGTATATGAATTTTGCTCAAGATAATGTGGTACTCTAATTCTATGCAATCTCCTTTTCAGGAAACATATAGAGAGTATGCACAAATCAGCGCTAAGAAGCTTTGACTCAGAAGGTTCAGTATGCAACTTCAGCACATGGTCTGGCAAGACATCAGAAGATGGTCAAGCAGAATCAGAACATGGTCTATTAGAAGCATCAGAAGAACTTGAGTTCAGAAGCAGAAGCACTGAAGTCATGGAATCACGCTCAGAAGCATATCAAGATCAGAAGATCAGAAGATGCTCTGCACCAAGCTGTTTGTACTCTGATGATTTTCAATGTTGTATTTACAAAGAACAAATCAGAATCAAGCACTAGATGGCAGGCTACGCTGACTGACAAAAGGAACGTTAGAAGCTACTAAAGGCAATGTCAGTAGTCACAGCAAAAGCAAGGCTCGAGGTAGTTGACAAAACAGTGAAACATTAAATGCAATGCTGTACGGAATACGCAAAGCATTAAATGCTCCCAACGGTCATCTTCTCAAACGCCTATATAAATGAAGTTCTGAGGAGAAGCAAGGTTACCGATTCTTAACAATTTCTGTGAAGAGGCGCCTTTCCTAGATAACTGTTCTATCACTTCATTTGTCATAGTTTCTCTCTCCTCTTGTCACGTAACATTTGAAGGATAGAAAAACACTTAGAAAAGGGGGGTTTGAATAAGTGTAGTTTCAAAACTTGTAAGATAAAAATAATTTGCACAAGTATTTTTATCCTGGTTCGTTGTTAACTAAACTACTCCAATCCACCCTATACAAGGTGATTTACCTCAACTGAGGATTTAATCCACTAATCACACGAGATTACAATGGTTTTCCACTTAGACAACTTCTAAGTCTTCTAGAGTCTTCTGATCACAACTTGATCACTCTAGGAACAACTGCTTAGAGACATTCTAAGACTTCTCTAGAGTATACTGATCACAACCCGATCACTCTAGTCCTTTACAAATTAATGTAAACAAATTCTAAGAGAATTACAAGTGCTTCTTAAAAGCGATAATCACAAACTGTGATATTTCTCTTACAGATTTAAGCTTAGACTCACTAAGGTATTACAACAGTAATGTAGTGAGGTTGAAGATGAAGTTTGATAGCTTTTGAAGTGAACAGCAAGATAGTATCAGAGATAGTTCAGAATTCGTTCAAAGTGCGTCCAAAATTTGTAACCTTGCTTCTCATCAGAACTTCATTTATTTAGGCGTTTGAGAAGATGACCGTTGGGAGCATTTAATGCTTTGCGTATTCCGTACAGCATTGCATTTAATGTTTCACTGTTTTGTCAACTACCTCGAGCCTTGCTTTTGCTGTGACTACTGACATTGCCTTTAATAGCTTCTAACGTTCCTTTTGTCAGTCAGCGTAGCCTGCCATCTAGTACTTGATTCTGATTTGTTCTTTGTAAATACTACGTTGAAAATCATCAGAGTACAAACAGCTTGGTGCAGAGCATCTTCTGATCTTCTGATCTTGATATGCTTCTGAGCGTGATTCCATGACTTCAGTGCTTCTGCTTCTGAACTCAAGTTCTTCTGATGCTTCTAATAGACCATGTTCTGATTCTGCTTGACCATCTTCTGATGTCTTGCCAGACCATGTGCTGAAGTTGCATACTGAACCTTCTGAGTCAAAGCTTCTTAGCGCTGATTTGTGCATACTCTTTATATATTTCCTGAAAAGGAAATTGCATAGGATTAGAGTACCACATTATCTTGAGCAAAATTCATATACATTGTTATCATCAAAACTAAGATTATTGATCAGAACAATTCTTGTTTTAACATTTACCTCCTTTATCATACCAAATTTCACTAGCCTATCTTTTGTAGCTAGCCTGCCGTGGCATGCCAACCAAAGCATCATCTTCGCACGAGGCCTAGCATAGTTCCCCATGAGCAACCCCTTCCAATCAACATCGTTTGACTGAGCCAGGAAATGTAAGTAAAACTCCTTTATTTTGCAATCATTCCTCTGCCCCAATGATTTCCAGCAATCCAACATTTTCACTTGATCCCTAACCTGTAAAATCTCTTTCATAATCCAAGAGAAAGAATCTTTGGTTGGGGTATCCATGACACTCTCTTCTTTGAAATAGTAGGTGTGAATCCATTTCACCCATACACTATCCTCTTTCTTGCAGAGATTCCACAACAGTCGCACCATACACGCCTTGTTCCATGCTTCCAGCTTTACGATGTTTAAGCCACCCTTTTGCTGAGTAGTACATACATTACTCCAAGAAACTAGGGATTTCCTTGTCTTTTCTCCTTTACTTGTCCAAAAGAAAGTACGACACAGAGACCCAACATTTTTTATAACACATTTAGGTAAGGGTATACACTGAGTCCAGTAATTAGCAACCCCAAATAAGGTACTTTGAATTAGCTGTAGTCTGCCAGCATAGCTTAGGAGATGGGAGCTCCAATGTCTCATTCTACCCCCAATTTTTTCACTTAATTCAAGGCAATGCTGATAGCTAAGCTTCTTGCTCGTCAAAGGAATACCTAGGTACCTAAAAGGCAGCTTTCCTCTACTAAAACCAGTCACATCCTCAATACCTTTCTGCTCATCATTTGTCATACCACCAAAAAAAGCTCTACACTTTGCTGGATTGACAGTTAACCCTGTGGCTTTAGAGAAATTGTTGAATTTTCCCATCAGCTGCTGAACAGACTTAGCATCACCTCTAGAAAATAACAACAAGTCATCAGCAAAACTTAGATCAATCATCTTTACTTTCTCACACTTGTTGTGGAATTTGAACTCAGGGCAGCTTTTTAACTCTTCCATTTTCCTGTGTAGATACTCCATCACAATCACAGGGATATTGGATCCCCTTGCCTCAAACCTTTAGCAGCCTGCAAATTCCTGGTTCTGTGCCCATTAATATTGAATTGGTAGGTAACTGTTGTGACAGCCTTCATGATCCACCCTATAAACTTTCTAGGGAATCCAATTTCAGCCAGAATTTGTTTTAGGGCCAACCAGTCAACCGAATCATATGCTTTCTTAATATCCATCTACAACATACATCGAGGTACTCCACCCTTTCTACTGTATCCTCTGATGAGCTCATAGGCTACTAGTACATGATCATGAATCTTGTGTCCTGGTATGAATGCTGCCTGGCGTCTGCCTATTACTGTGGTCAGCACACTACTAATTCTCCCAGCCATGATTTTTGATATAATTTTGTAAGTAGTATTGCAACATGATATAGGCCTAAAATCTTTAAGCTTGCAGGCCTGGTCATGCTTAGGGATCAGTGTCACTAAAGTTGTGTTAATTCTAGGATCCAGCTCTTCTTTCTCAAAAAATCTGTTTATAGTTCTCATGATATCCTCTTTTACAATGTGCCATGAATGCTTGAAAAATTTGGCTCCAAATCCATCAGTCCCCGGGGCTTTGAGATCTCCCAAGCTCTTGAGGGCTAATTCCACCTCTTTTTCAGTAACAGGGCTAATGAGCCTACTTCTTTGTTCTCTATCCAGTTGTTTCCCAGTTCTCATGACTTTGATATCAATTCCTTCCAGCCCTCTGTCAGCTTTGCCCATAAGATTTCCATAAAACTCCAGTACTTCCTTCTCAATGTCTGCCTGCTCAAACAACTCAGTGCCATCCTCTTTGCAAAGTTTGTTTATTATCTTTTGTTTATTCTTGCTCTTCAAGGAAGCATGGAAGAAGGCATTATTGCCATCCCCAAGTCTAATCCACTCAATCTTAGCCCTCTGTCTCAAGATCTTTTCATCAATGTCATTAAGTTTGATAAGTTCCTCATTGCACATTTTCTCTTTGATTATTAGCTGCTTATTCATCTTATCCTTCCTCAATTCTGTTTGGGCTATGGTGAGGTTCTCTCTGCAATTATCAATCTGCCTTTGTATACCAAACAGAGGTTTACTCATCCTTTTAATCACATGCTGCACTCTCATAAGTTTGTTCCAAAGCCGGTTTTGTGGCTGGCCCTTTATTTGTCTCTGCCAACTATGCTTAATAGCCTCCTGATACCCCTCACACTCAATAACAACATTTATAAATTTGAAATTCTTCTTAGTCTTCATCCTCATCTCATCACTTTTAATACAAATCAGGGCATGATCTGAAACTCCTGCCTCCATGATAAATACAGTTTTATCCTGGTTCTGTTGTATCCACTCCATGTTTCCCAGCACCCTATCAATACAAGAGTATATTGGATCAATAGTATGCTTATTGAACCAAGTGAACTTTGCACCCTGGCTGTCTACTACAAACAGTCCACTTTCAGCCATCATGTCCATAAGATCACAAAATTCAGCTTCCTTGACCTCTTTACCACCTATTCTGTCCTGTACACCCAAAACATTGTTGAAATCTCCAAGTACACTCCAAGGCCCTACCTGATTATCACCAATCCTCCCAATGTCTTTCCATAAAGTCCTTCTATTCTCAAGCTTATTAGAGGCATACACAGCTGTAAGCCAAAACAGAAACTCTCCCTTAGTGTTGGATATCCTACAATGCACCATTTGATCACTCATGGTAATCTCCTTCACCTGTATATTTTTAGGATTCCACATCACCCAAATTCTGCCATTCTCATGTTTACTGTAATTATCAATGACTTCCCATTTATTACCAAGTCTATATCTACACTCCTTGGCTTTATTTTCTTTTACTCTTGTTTCTAACAAGATAGCAATATCAGGTTGCAAGTTACAGAGACGGGAGCTAATCTCTCTTAGCTTTGCTACCTTATTTAACCCCCTTATATTCCAGGAGACTATCATTTATCAATAAGGGGGTTCACCTTGGGGCCATTCCACTCTCCCTGTCGCGGGTCAAAAAATGATCGCCACGAAATGGTATCGAACAGAGTCGCCACCAAATTTTATTTATTCCAATGGGAATGGGAAAATATTGATAAAACCCTTGGGAAATGAAATCAATGAATAAGTTGGTCATCGCAACCAAAATTGGGTTCGGGAGTCGGTTAAGTAAGGGGAAGGTATTAGCACCCCTCACTTCCATCGTACTCGATGGGACCCATTTAGCTATTCTTGTGATCGATTGTTAGCTTATTATCTACTTGCATTCTAATTACTATATGGACAAGAAAGAAACGGGATTTGGTTTTTTATTACTGTGCTCGCCAAGATATTTGAATCTTGTGCCTACGTATTCCCTTGTGCAATGGGAAAGTCAGAGCGTTCGTAGTTCGGGGCTACGAAATTATGTTTTTTATTTAGTGTGCTCGCCAAGACATTTGAATCTTGTGCCTACATATCTTCAATGGAAGAATCAGAGCGATTGTAGTTCGAAAGAACTACAGAATTATTGGTAGATTTTATGGATTTAATCGCACTTGGGCGGGAAGACGAGTTCTTGAATGTGGTTCGCACTTGGGCGAGATTTGCGCTTGGGCAAAGAAAAGATGAGTTTGAAATAAGTGTTTTATGAAAAGGTGGAATTCAAGTACGTAAAAAATGGCTTAACTTCCATCGCCTAAAATACTTGAAAGAGCATTTGCTAAATTGAGCTTGATGGAGTCAAGCATTCAAACAAAGGCTTAACGGCCATCGCCTAAATGCTTGAAAGAGCAACTTGTACAAGTACGTACAAACCCCTCTTAGGTGGTGAAAGAGATTGAAATGACTCGAGTTTTGAGAAGTCCTTAATGAGATACAAACATTCAAACAAAGGCTTAACGGCCATCGCCTAAATGTTTTAGAACAACTTGTACAAGTACGTACAAACCCTTCTAATTTCATCCATGGTGGACTCAACTCAATTCGATTGTAAAAAGCATTTTGATTGAAAAAATGAACTTGGTATTGATCAAGATTTATTATGAAAAGATTTGCACTTGGGCGATGAAAGGAATGATTGGATGAGTTGAAATTATATTTTTAGAGTTTTGTAACAGAAATAGGCAAATCGAGTTTGAATGAGTCTTTAATGGAATCTAAGCATTCAAACAAAGGCTTAACGGCCATCGCCCAAATGCTTTAGAACAACTTGTACAAGTACGTACAAACCCTTCTTTTCATCCATTATTGACAAAACTCGATCCGTTATTAAAAACAATTTTGAAGTTTTTGATTGTCACAAAAGAAGTTTGAAATGGACTCGACGTTGGATCAAGTGTTTGTTGAATGAAAATTAATTTGTGAAAATGAATTAATTTTATTATGGTGTTATTTTAATTAACCAATTGAAATGTATTTAGTTTATTAATTAAAATCAACTAACATCATTAATTAATTTTAATTAATTAACTATATAATCAAAGTTTAATAAAAATGATTAACTAATAAAAAAAACAAAATGAAATTAATTAATAAATAAAAAGTGATGTATGTTTTTTTTAAGTAGAAAACCAAATATTGGGCCAGAAGGGGATGTAGGCCCGTAAAAAACAAGGAAGAGGCTGTCAAAAAAACTTGAACTGGACCGGGTTGACTGAACCCGGATCATACCAGAAAACCGATTTCAATTTAAAAACCCTAGTCTCAAATAACATGCCTCTCTCATGAACCAGAAACAAGCGTTGCAACTCTTTTGTTTATACTCTCACTCGATCTCGTCTCTAACGATTTACTCCGTAGAAAACAAATTACAAAACGAAAATCACGAGCCTCTCCTTCTCGATACTCTCTCGGTTTCAATCTCTCTCGACTCTCATCATCAAGAATAATACAGAAACATTCAATCAAAAGAATCAAGAAAACCTCATCCCGAACATAAATCCCTAAACCCTAATGTTTTTCAATATTTCAGATACAAATTACAAGTTACAAGAGCAAAGAGAAATTGAATGCAAATGAAATAACAAAAACGCAGACCAGGTACGTTACATCTCAGCTTCGTCTTAACTTTCTTCGATCTACTCCTTCTCTGATTTGTGCGTGTTCCTGCTCTGCTGCGATTTTGGCTAGGTTGTTATTGTTGTTTTCTGTGTGGATGGAAGAATGAAGGTTCACTTGGTTACTGTGTGCGTGTTGAAGGTGGTGAATGAAGTGAAGTGAAAGTTTGTTCGGTGAGGGTGAGTGTGGTGAGGTTGAGGGTGTTCGGTTTGGTTGTGGTGTGAGTACGAGGGGGTGGTCGCTGCTGTGTGTGAGTTGTTGTTGCGTTGGATTTGAATGTGAGTGGGTTTGTGTATATTGCTATTGTTGTTCGGTTTAAGTGTATTTAAGGGTGAGGGAGGATGGTTTTTGAAGCAGAGTTTTGGTTTGAGGGTGGAGGGCGGTTGAGGTTTTAGAGAAATTTCGGCAGGGTTTTGATATGAGTTTATCTCTTTTTCTCCCCTTGCTTAGTGAATGAGCAGCTTATTTATAGATGGAATGGAATGAGGGTATTAGAGAGATTTCAAGAGTGAATTAGGATAAGAATGAAGGGATTCAAATTGGTTGTAGTGGAGGAGGCATTTGCAGATTTTGCGGAGTGGTAGAGTAGTGGAGAAGGAGGAGGAACGAGTACTGTGCTAGCTGGAAAAAGTTTGTTACATTTTGTCCTTTATGACTTTCTAGAAGAGTATGTGATATAAAATTGAATAAAAAGGAAAATAAAGGTTTTGATGAGATGAGAAAAAAATTTGAAGGAGCTTTGTTGTGGCTAGGGGTGGAAATAGGCCAGGCCGATAATAGGGGCCTACAGGCTAGCCTATATAGGCTCAGGCCAGGCCACAGATTATTTTTAAATAGAAAAGGCCTAGGCTTTTTTATAAGTCTATTTAGTTAAAAAGGCCAGGCCTCAGGCCCTAAATAAAGCCTTTTAAGCCTATCAGGCCGGCCTATTTAAATAAAAATGAATACTTTTTTATTATAATTATGTTATGTTTTGTACTTTGAATTAATATACATTAATAAAACTTGGTTAATGTTGAAGAACTTGTGAAAATAAGATGAAAACACCTGATGAACATTATCCTCATAAGTTCTTTTAGTTAGTTAGTCTATTTAAACATTATTTCAATTGCTTATTTATATATGTCTGAAACAAATAGGCTTTTATATAGGCTAACAGGCTAATCAGGCCTTCCGAAAGGCCAGGCTCAGGCCTAAAAAATAAGCCTACGACAGGCTACAGGCCAGACTTAGGCTTCAGATTTTCCGATAGGCCAGGCTTAGGCTTGGCAAAGCCTAGCTCGGCCCAACCTATTTCCACCCCTAGTTGTGGCCCCCACCCAAATTTCTCAAAAAAAAAAATAACTTGTAAATGGTTTGGACCTTTGAGCAATATCAAGAATGATAATGGGCCTTAATTTGAATTGAATCTTGGACCAAATTGAAATCTTGCTTTAATTAATTGCACCTACAAAACAAAAAGAACTAGAACACTACAAATAACAAAAATACAATATATGTACAAATGATTAAATAATTTTAATTTCTAAAATTCAAATTGAATTGAATTTCCAAAATTAAAATCATAAATCGCATGGTTAGTAAAATGATCAAAAACGCAAAATGAACGTATGCATATATATTTTTTCCTTTAAATTTTCTTGAATGAAATGCAAATGTGCTAATGTCCTAATGATATGATGTAAATGATATGCAAAGCCTAAGCCAATTAAAAATAAAATCAGGAGGGCAAAATTTCGGGTACAACACTCCCAAAGTGCTAAATCCATTTTGGCTAAAAATATGCTTAAGACTATCATCAAGAATAGGTGCCTTACCTCTATGGCGACTTCCTCGGTTCACTGAGGTCCACAGGCTCTCATCATCTTCCTGACTATTTGGCTTATCCAAAACCACAGGGCTGGCTCAGTAATAGGTTGCTGAATGATCTCACCAGTTCTGTCTGCTTCCCCTTCATGTCCCTTACTCTCATTCTTTGGCTTCCACACTTTCATTGTAGGCTTTTTTTTTCTTCATTACAAACATGCCCCACTTTCTCACATGTCTCACAGTACTTCGGCCGCCATTCATACTCAACCCTTTGTTTCCTCTTGTTACCTTCATAGTCTTTGATCACAATTTCCTCACACAGCTTTTGTGTAATGTCCACTTCCACAAGAATCCGAGCATACGAGACTCGAAGCTTACTTGCAGTGCATTCATCGGTATACAAAGGATTGCCAATGAAACTTCCAATCTTGCCTAGGCTTCGTTCTCCCCATAGGTGCAATGGTAGTTGTGGCAATGTTACCCAGATTGGCACCGTCCTAAGCATGTCTCTCGCCATTGAAAAATCCGGCCTCCATTCCATTAGGACCATAGGCATATTGTGAATCGTATACGGTCCTTTCATCATCACCTCCTCTCTCTCCTCATCCTTCTTGAATTTCAGAATGAAATACCCTTCTTCATTGTAGAACATCTCTGGCATCTGCACAAATGACCACATCTTCATCATGTAGTTTTTCACTGCGTGCATACTGAGGTTTCCTCCAATGGCATACATGATTAGAGCAGTATCCTAATATCGAATTTCAGATTCCACATCCTCCATCTCAATTTCCACCTCCTTCACGCCCTCCACAATCGCCGGTGCTACAAACCGAATCGCTTTCCCGTTTGTAGTTTGACGATTCCCACGGATAACGTCCGCCCATAGCTTCGCATCATGTTTCACAAATCGATCAGATTCATCCTCCTTTCGCGCATCCAATTTAGGGTTTTGGATACTCTGGACCGTTTCACCTTCACTCTCCTCTTCCTCCTCCACCACACCATCTTTTTGGTCTTCCGTAACCACTGGAACACGTTCTACCGTCGCCTTCGTCGTTCCTTCGCCTGAATTGTATGCCTCCGGTGAACACGATACCTTCTTCGATGGTCGTCCTCTCTTCCGTGACATTGCTGAATTGTATGCTAGTAAAAAGATCTTTTAATATTTATTAGTTCATATAATATTTTTATAATTTCTCTTGATTTTATAAAATATTATTTTAATTTTATCTTGCTTCGGTCATTTCTTATAAAATAATTTAATTAAATAAGTATTTTCAACTTTAATCTAATTGTTCAAAGAGAGTACTGAAATTAAATTTTCAAAAAATTTATAATAACAAATTACAACACCCTGACAAGAGAAAATTACTAAAAAAAAAATAGTAAAGACATTTTATTTACTTATTTAATTTCGATGGGATCATAAGTCATTCTTCAATGAGAGTGAGAGTTTGTTTGTCTCTCGCACTACACAAAAGAAGCTCAGTAATGACGTGATTTTCATACCACAAAGTGAAAAATCACGTCACAACACAAAAATTGCGACGTGCACGTTTACGTTGCAGGAGAGTGCGTGGCAATTAAGTTGTGACATGATTTTCACATCACTGATTAGTGAGATGGAAATCACGTCGCAACATTGTGCACAAACCTCAATCACTTTTTTTTGTTAAAGCAGTCAAGGTCAGAAAAGGCAGACAAGGCACAGAAAACGGAGATAGTTTGTGACGTGAAAGCCATGCCACAAGGACACCTAACTCCCCCTTAGCAAATATCCACGTGATAAACCCATCAACTCCTTCTATGAATTTGGGTTTAAGTGCACGTCTTCCTGATTCCAATCTATCGTACATCCAACTACAATAGTACGGATAATATTCCATACTGCACATTTGTACAATCATACAATTTCATATGAATAAATTTTTAACTATTTAATCTATGCTCAAATAATACATTATATACTAATACATTATATGCTATAAATAATAAAATATTTTTTAAATATAAATATTACAAATAATACATATTTAATAAAAATCGAACATATAATACATACCATGTATCATATTTTTTTAAGTTTTGTTTTATTTTAATATAATAAAAAAACATATAATATTTAGGCTAAATTACATTTTTGGTCCCTCTATTTTGGCCAACTCATGAAATCAGTCCCCCTATTAATACCTATTTTGCCCCCTGCCATATGGGGTGTAGTTGAAAAACCCCCTGCCAAATTTTTTTTTTCAAGAAGTGCCTTGTAAAATCTCATAAGTTTGATTTTGAACTTTTTTCAAGCCACCTCATTAAAAAGTCTGATGTGGCAGTATTTGCTATAATTTTTTAATAAACTTATTTGCCACATCATTAACTCATGGAAGGGAATGACCTTACTACCCTTAGTTTTTTTTATCTTCATCTGTTATGTGCATTTGGTGTAGTTATCATTTCAGACCCTACAATTAGGGTTCTTAAAATTTTCATCTTCAATCGTTGTCAACACAAATCCGTAACAAAGCAACACTTGAATACGATTTTGCACGCTCTGAATACGATTTCGCACGCTCTGAATAAGCTCTAAATTCGCTGATAAAAAGGTACGTATTGTTCTCTTAAAGTTTCTATTTTCATACTAGTATAAGATTGTGGTCCCAACTGAAAATCTTTCTAAAATATTGTGCGGGATATTGTTTGTTTTCTGCAGGTATGGGTGTTTTTAGTGTAGCGTTTCACCATGGGGGACACTTTGTGCAAGACAGTCATATATATTACAGAGGGGGTAGCGACACTATTGTTGAAGGACAGGATGAAGATAAATGGAGTTTTTTTGAAGCTGTTAGTCTGGTTAAAGATTGGGGATATGAAGGTTTTAGGCTATGGCGAAAGATTCCGCAAATAGATGAAGGCTTTACAAATGTTGTTGATGATGCAGCTTGTGTAGAAATTGCTAAGCATTGTATGTCTTGTAAGGTTGATGGTCATATTTGGGTGGAGCATGGTGTAAAGGACATGATGACCAAGGTGGTTCATCCTAATGTGGATGACTTCAGCACATCTAGTGAAACTGAGAGCAGTGGTTCTGATACTGATGCAGGACAATGTTTCGATGACAGTGAAGAGGAAAGAGTTATTGAAGTAGAAGATGAACAATTCGATCAAGTGGAGGTAGTTCTTCCAGAGAGTGGGAATAGGGTGAATGTCAATGGGAAATTTTTGAGATTCAAGCGGTGTGCATCCAAGGATCCCAAAAACATGAAATCCAGAAGCATGGTAAAGAAGGTTAATCTTTTGGTGCCCAAGAGTGTCTAAGGATCTAGTTCAAAGAGGAATATGACCAATGATGAAGATGTGGATTATGCTAGTGAGGAACTTGACAGTGAAGATGTTGATGATAGTGACATGGGTGAGAAACCTTCCAAGCCAAAGTATGACAACTTCAGATCAGAGCTGCTCAACAAAGACTTTCAATTCAAATTAGGTATGGAGTTCAAATCTCTCTCTAAATTTAAAGATGCTATTAGGGAGTGGTCTGTTTTAAATGGTAGAGAGATAAGTTTTGTTAAGAATGAGAGTTATAGGGTTAGGGTTGAGTGCAAGGGTAAATGTGGCATTTTGGCATTATGTAGTAAAGTGGGAGACAGTCACACTTACCAGATAAAGACTTGGGTGGGGACCCACACATGTGCAAGGGTATTAAATAACAAGTCTGCCAATTCCAAGTGGGTCTCTAAGTTAGTGGTTAAAAAGAGGAAGTCACAAGGGAAAGTCAAGTTGTCTGAAATTATGGCTGAGCTTAGACAGAAATATTCAGTAGGCATCACCAAAGGAAAAGCTTGGAGAGAAAAAGCAATGGATGAGGAAATAATTGAAGGTGATGCAAAGGAACAGTATAATATGTTATGGAGTTATGCAGCTGAGTTGAGAAAACATTGTGCTGGTAATACTGTTAAGATAAACACTGAGAGACCATATCCAACACTACCACCAAGATTTGGGAGATTTTATTTCTGTTTGGATGGCTGCAAGAAAGGGTTTACCAATGGTTGTAGACCATTTATAGGTGTAGATGGGTATCATCTTAAGAAACAATATGGAGGTCAGCTGTTAATTGCTGTAGCAAGGGACCCAAATGACCAATATTATCCTTTGGCATTTGGTGTGGTGGAGACTGAGACAAAGGAAAGATGGAGATGGTTTATGCAATTGCTAATGGAAGACATTGGATCTGAGAGAAAGTATGTTTTTATATCAGATCAACAAAAGGTACAAAATGTGTTTGTTATTCATTTTTATGGTATAGTGCTAATTGAAGTTAAATTGTTTATAGTATAGTGCTAATGTGATATGCTTTTTTTCTGTTGTGTGCTTATGCTGGTTTTAGGGGATTGTTAGTGTCTTTGAGGAGATGTTTGAACAAATAGAACATAGGGTATGCCTCAGACATTTGTATTGAAATTTCAAGAAGAAATTTGGTGGTGGAGCTGCCATCAGGGACCTTTTAATGGGGGCTGCCAAGCCGACATACTTCCAGGCTTGGGAGAAGAAGATGAATGAGCTTAAGCAACTTGATAAGAAGGCATGGGATTGGTTGATGGGAGTGCCAACAAAACTGTGGTGTAAGCATTCTTTTTCATTTTACCCTAAGTGTGACGTTTTGATGAATAACTTGAGTGAATCTTTCAATAGTACCATATTACAAGCTAGGGATAAACCAATACTCACTATGGTAGAATGGATTAGGAACTATATCATGAATAGGATTAAAATAGTATTGTGAAGCTTGATAAGCGGAAGCACAATGTCATGCCTAATCCTAGGAAAAGGCTTGATAAGGAAACTCATTTAAGTGGAGAATGGCTGCCTACATGGAGTAGTGGTGATTTGTGGCAAGTTCATCACCCATATAATGGGTTGCAGTTTGTTGTTGACATTCGGAAGAAAACTTGCACTTGTTGCTGTTGGGATCTTGTAGGCATACCTTGTAGACATGCTGTTTATGCATTGCAATATCAGAATTTAGATCCTGAGAAGTATGTTGACCCTTGTTACATGAGAGATGCTTACAAGGCATGTTATGAAAACAATGTTGGCCCAATAAATGGCATGGACATGTGGCCCACTATGGATGTTGAAAACTTTTTGCCACCACAATACAAGAAGGGACCTGGAAGGCCTAAGAAACAGAGGTTTAGAGAGTTGGATGAGAGTGGATCAAGGATGAGGAGGGTAGGTGTATCATATAGATGCACAAAGTGTGACAAATTGGGCCACAATTCTAGGAAGTGTCAAGCTACTGAGCAACATCCTAATGCACTAAAGAGAAAGGTATTGTGCCACAATTCATGTCTTTATATTTTGTTGCTGTGACAAATTATATGTTCTTATATTTGATACTGAATGCAGAGAAAGACACCCAGGACCAAAGTATCAACAAAACCTGTAGCTGCTTAACCTTCTACTGAACAGGCTCAAGCTGGTGGAAATATGTGTCGCACGCTCGCGAAAAATGAACAGAGTCGCCACCAATATATTTATCCCATAAGGGAAAGGAATATCAGAAAACCTAACAAGGGAAGGAACAGGGTCTTACGACCAGAGAATCTAGGTACGGGAGTCGGTTACGCGAGGGGAAGGTGTTAGCACCCCTCGCGCCCATCGTACTCGATGGTATCCACCTATGTTTGTTTCTATCTAAAGGGTGTGTACTATGTCTATCTATGTGAATGCATGCAAAAAGAAATACGGGGAAAAGAAGGAATTATTTACAAGTGTGCTCGTTCAAGCCCCGCGACTTGATGCCTACGTATCCTTTTCAGGAATCAGAGCGTCGTAGTTCGGCTCACGATTTTCTGTTTGTTTTTGTGTTTTTTAGTTGGGCGGAGTTAACGCTCGCGCTCTTGCATAAGGGGACAGCCTAGGATGCAATAGAGCGGAGATAACAATGCCCTTAAGAAAGGAGAGAAAGAGAGAGAGAGTTTGAGTGTTTCGAGGAAATCCCTAAGGCAAGGGAAACTCGAGTTACTCTTTGGTTTGTGTCTTTTAGAATTTGGGAACTTACGCCCGAATGGTTCCCTAAAGCAAGGGAGATCCAAGCACTCGAATGATTCCCTAAAGCAAGGGAGATTCAAGCTTCCATTCCCTTTTTAATGATTTTCACTTTTTTATTAATGTTTTTTTAGTGTTTTCTTGGTATTTTTTAATGGGATTTTATTTTGGTATTTATTAGATGTTTTAATGTTGGAAAAAGAAAAGAATGAAAAAGTGGGGGACTAGCCTAATTCTCTAAGCCTAATTGTTATCATTGTACAAGGGAGTCTAATCTAAAATTATGGTAACAAATCTAAAAAGAGCATTAAAATGGTATTAACAAAATAGGCCAAAAATATGGCCAAAAACAAGTCACAAAAATCACATGACAATTGCACAAAAATGACATGGAAATAGTATAAGAGCAATTCAAGCACTAGTGCGAAATTAAACTAAAAAACTACTATTTTTATATTGATTTTTATGAAAGATAAGTGAACTCTAAATCAAGCAAAAGAGGAGACTAAAACCATAAGCCTAAAACTAACATTTTTTAATGAGTTTTGTGGAAAATTAATGTTAA
Source organism: Vicia villosa (assembly GCF_029867415.1). Classification (NCBI taxonomy): domain Eukaryota; kingdom Viridiplantae; phylum Streptophyta; class Magnoliopsida; order Fabales; family Fabaceae; genus Vicia; species Vicia villosa. Next base: position 202,350 of record NW_026705281.1, on the reverse strand, counting down.
CAATTACCTAAAAATCTAACAAGTTTTATTGATTTATTGCTATTTTTTATTACCTAAAGAGTGGAAAATGAAATCTAAATTTAACTAAAAGAAAGTGAAATCAGGGGGTGTAAACTGAATTAAGGGGGGGGCATGATGAGCAATCTGGATGCTGGGCTCAACAGGGAGGCCCAAGGTGGTTTTTTGTCACAGTTTCCTATATACCAAAAAGGAAGGATGGGCCATGGCAGGGGTACAGCGCCAGATTCAGTCATAAGGCCCAAACATATTGTTTTTGTTCAGATTAGCTTGCAAAAAACGGTGCAATGGGCCTTCAGGGGGTGCGGGTACGAACTTGTTGCAGGCCCAAGGTATCATGGATCAGGATTCAAGTTTTATTCAATTAATCACCAATTATTCATACTAATGACAGTTAGTATTTGGTTTATCTAATTGATCCTAATTAAATCTAATAAAATGTCGATTAACAAATCTTATGCTAATTAATTAAACATTAAATTGAAGAAAATAAAAAGGGATTAGGGTTGAGTTTTATGACCTTTCGCCTTCCACAGATTCAACTCCCTCACTCTCGTTCTCTTTCTCTCGTTCCCTCCGACGGCGGCGCGGCGGTGATGTCCTTCTTCTTTTTCTCCGATCGAGATCGCGGTGGTGCCAATATCAAGTGACCGAATGATGAACGGAGGTCACCTCTCTCCTTTTTCTCGATCTTGATCCTCTCTCTCTCGTACTCGAACTCGCGATTGATGAAGATGATGATAAGATTTTGTTGGAGATGCGCGTTGAGGATTGAGAATAGACATGGAGAACGATGATGATTGGAGCCGTTGCAGAGAGTGCAGTCTTTATTGGTTTTGTGAATCGATGAAGAAATATGGAGGAGAAGACGAATATATGGAACTCGATTCAGATGCGATACGAATGTGAGGTTGTTACGAATTCAGGTCGTTTTCTTTTTCCTCTTTCTCTGAACCTTCTTCTTCTTTTCTGTTCTCAGGATTGTTGTATTGATGTTGTTGCAGGGAGTATTGAGGAAGATGCTGAGATGAACTGAAGTTGATGAGGTTATGAAGGTTGCGATGTAAGGAGAAGTTTGGTTCGAAGTTGATGAAGATAGTTGAAGATTGATGAAGGTGATGGAATTGGTTGAAGAAGACGATGAAGGTTTAGATGTGGTTATTGATGAAGGAGATTCTGAATTCCTTTTGTTGCGATTTTCTCATCTTCTTAGCATCTTGGTTCTGTTTTTGCAGGTTCTTGTGATGATTATTCAGAGATAGAGAGTGATTGGAGAAAGCTTGAAGATGATGATGAAGTTGAGAGAGTGAAGCAGAGAAGTGAAGAGATGAAGTTGAAGCTGGTGTGAAAAATGGTGGAGACTGAAGGTTGGTGAATGAAGTGGAAATGGTCGAGAGAATGGTGGAAGTGAAGGTGATGATGGATGGGTTGAAGATGGAGAATGAATAGAGGTGAAGGGGGTTCAGAAGTAGAGTGAAGGTCCAGTCATATAAAATTTCCAGGTTGGTTACTCTTCTCAATTTTCTATTGAAGTTTCAGTTACAATTGGTTACACATGGTTAGGATTCTATTACAAAACTGAAGGAGTTAGTTATAGTTAGAAACAGTTGTGAATTGGTTAGAAGCTGTTAGTTGGGAAACTGTTATCTGTTATAATTATGTTTGGTAGTTATGTTTGGGAAGTTAAGTGAGTTAGTTAGGAATGTGAGGTTAGTTAGGATCTGTTATAAGACTGTTAGAGGTTAGTTATAGGGTTTGAAACAGGAAAGTTAGTTCTGTTAGTTCTGAAAGTTTGTAACTAAAATGAGAGTTTGTTATTTCTGTTAGGAATTCAATGAGCTGGCATTTAGTTGGTTTAAAATTCTGTTTTGGTTGTTAGAAGTTGGTTAGATGGAGGTTATTAGTTATGTTTGACAGTAGGGGATATTTTGGGATAGTTAGTAAGTTGGGAAATTCTGTTCTACGTTTCAGTTTGGTCAAACGGATGTGTGGTTTTGTTATGTGAGGTGTAAGGCCGTTTTGACTAGTAGTTTCGGTTTATGCAGGGTTTATGTGAACTGAATGTATGTGGACTGTTTTGGCATTGGATTGCAGGTTCTTTGAATTTTTCAATAGTTGGCTGAATGTATTGATCGGTTGGTTATTGTATGTTCTGAATGAATGATAGATGCAGGGCTGTAATGTGTGCAAAGATATATGTATGCATGACTTAAACTTGAATGTGGTATGATGATTGTTTGGTCTATATGGTATAGATTTGTATCTGAATGTTCTGAGGTTATATTATGGTATGTTTGGAACTGACATGAATGGATTTTGAAATAGTTTAAATGGAAATGGTAAGTAGGATTAGTGACCAGGACTTTGGTTCAAGCTATCAAAAACAAATGCGATACCCTTTTTTTGTGATGTACTTTCTGCCGATCTGATCTGACCGAACTGAATGTGGGGTGGCTTTGAATTGTTTTTTTGAATGCTGGCAGGTCAGTAGGATGGTTTTATGTATGTTTGCAGGTTGCTGTTTGTTGTTGGTCCTTGCTAATATAGCCTTGTATTAATCTTTGGATGAACCTGACTTGTTCCATTTTCCCATCATGCAGGTTGGTGGTATTGAGTGATGTTTCAAACAAGAGACATGTGGTAATGGGTAAAGTGAAACTAGGAGTGGCAATGAATGAAGTTAAATAACTCACTTTTGGGGTGACATGAACGTGAAATGGTTGAAGTATGTACAGACCATGAGTTCATATGGCAGTACAAGCATTTGCTATTTGACATTTTGATATTTGCAGCATAGTTGGAGAGAACATGGGATTATTAGAACAAGGCAAATGAAATCAATTTGAATCAAGTTGTGTGACTATTTGAATATGCTCTTAGAATAGGTGGTTCAAGGTTTATATTTGTATAGGTTTCTTGTGGAATCTTGGACTTTATTTGAACTTTGTAATGGTTTGGACTTTTTTGGCTTTTGTAGTGAATAATGACCTTTTGACTTTGTTGGAATGTATGAATGTTTAAATATATGGACCTTGAACCCTTTGAATGTGTAGATTTTGAATGAGTGAATGATGAACTTGTACGATACGAACCATCTTTGACATGAACCTTGAACTGTGTTCAGGTGAAATCTCGATCAGAACTCGTACAAATACTCCTTAAATTCCACCCTTGCGAGCATCTCAATTTTTTTCATAATTCGAAACACAATTGACCCCATATGCCATTACTTGAATCCAAAGTTTAGTTTAACTTGTATTTTGAAACAAAACACCTGATAAGCGCACCTTTTAACTTTGATGTAATTAACCTCTTTTCAATTGTTGGATACAACCTCAGATGAAAGACCCTGATCCTACTTTGATGAATTTGGATGAAGAATAGCCCTCGTAGCTTGATGAGAAGGAAATCCATAGTGACCATCAGTCAAAACCATAATTTCACATTTGATACTTAAAGGGTAGCCAGATGAATCAAGCTTGAGTGAAGTAGAAGCCTTAATTTCCAAGACCCTTGATCTCATGCCAAATTTATTGATTAATGATGCATGATGTGTTAGATGACCTAATGAAGAGTATGTACATGAATGCAAAGCCTAAGCCAGTTAGAAATAAAGGGGTAGGACAAATTTGGGGTATGACAATATGGAAGCTCAAACTGAGGCAGCTCCAATTCTACTGCACAAGAGCCATCTGTGGTTGAAGACCCAAAGTTGGACGCATTGCTTAATGATATTATGGCTCTTTATGAAAAACAAGCATCACAAGTTGATAATCCCACACAACCTGCTGTTATGCAACCTGCTGCTGCAACAAGTGTTCCTTTGAATGAACCAGAGCCTACTGCAATGAATGAACCAGGGCCTGCTGCAACAACTGTCAAAAAACCTCCTTCAAAGAAAAAGAAAAAGGTATTGTTTGGGAAGCCAACAAGAAAGAGGGTCAGTGAGAGGTTGAAAGAGGTGAGAAATGCCAAACGACATGGTGGGCTTGGATTAACACCTGATGCACCTTTGACCATTGATGAACCTGAAGAATCTGGTTGGAGTGCATCAAAGAAAATCTCAAAGCAGAAGTGGAAGGGAATGTTAGAACAAGAATTGTTCTGATCAATATTCTTAGTTTTGACGATAACAATATATATGAATTTTGTATAAGACAATGTGGTACTCTAATCCTATGCATTTTCCATTTCAGGAAATATATAAAGAGTATGCATAATTCGGCGCAAAAACACTGACTCAAAAGGTTCATTATGCAACATCAGAACATGCTCTCTCAAGACATCAGAAGATGGTCAAGCAAAATCAGAACATGGTCTATTGAAGCATCAGAAGAACTTGAGTTCAGAAGCAGAAGCACTGAAGTTCTTATGGTATCACGCTAGAAGCACTTCAAAGTCAGAAGACAAGAAGATGCTCTGCACCAAGCTGTTTGACTCTGATTAATTCAAACGTTGTATCTACAAAGATCAGATCAGAAGCAAGTACAAGATGGCAGGCTACGCTGACTGACAAAAGAAATGTTAGAAGCTATTAAAGGCAAAGTCAGTTAAAGCAGGAAAAGCAAGGCTCGAGGTAGTTGACAAAAGAGTGAAACATTAAATGCAATGTTGTACGGATCACGCAACGCATTAAATGCTCCCAACGGTCATCTTCTCAAAACGCCTATAAATAAAAGTTCTGATGAGAAGCTGAATAACGAACTCTTGTGCAAAAATACAGAAACACTGTCAAATTCAAAAGCTCTCAAACTTCATCTTCAACCTCACATTACTGTTGTAATATCTTAGTGAGATTTAAGCTTAGAACTTAAGAGAAATATCACAGTTATGATTATAGCTTATTAATAAGCATTGTAATACTCTTGTAAGAATTTGTTTACATTAATTTGTAAAAGGTTCCTAGAGTGATCAAGGTGTGATCAGAATACTCTAGAAGACTTAGAAGGTATCTAAGTGGAAAACCATTGTAATCAAGGTTGATTAGTGGATTAAATCCTCAGGTGAGGTAAATCACTCTAAGGGGGTGGACTGAAGTAGTTTCGTTTACAACGAACCAGGATAAAAATCATTGTGCAGTTGTTTTTATCTTAAGAGTTTTTAAAGTCACACTTATTCAAACCCCCCTTTCTAAGTGTTTTTCTATCCTTCAATTGGCATCAGAGTGTCGGTTCTAAGGTGCAAGCACTTAACCGTGTTAGAAAAGATTCAGGAAGAGAAAAACACATAGTTTAGATGGCTGGTGAGATTCCAACACCTACATCTACATCTGGTTCTGCTGAGCAACACAATGGAAATGGTAACAATGGCTACACTAGACCACCAGTATTCGATGGTGAAAACTTTGAATATTGGAAAGATAAACTCGAAAGTTACTTTCTTGGATTAGATGGTGACTTATGGGATCTTCTGGTGGATGGTTACAAACATCCTGTGAAATCTAGAGGAGTAAAGCTGACAAGACAAGAAATGAGTGATGATCAAAAGAAAGAATTCAAAAATCATCACAAGTGTAGGACTATTCTGCTGAATGCTATTTCTCATGTTGAATATGAGAAGATATCAAACAGAGAAACTGCCTATGACATATATGAATCATTGAAAATGACTCATGAAGGAAATGCCCAAGTCAAGGAGACCAAGGATCTTGCTTTAATCCAGAAATATGAAGCCTTCAAGATGGAGGATGATGAAAACATTGAAAAAATGTTCTCAAGATTTCAAACTCTAACTGCTGGATTAAGAGTGCTTGACAAGGGATACACAAAGGCTGATCATGTCAAGAAGATCATCAGAAGCTTGCCCAGAAGATGGGGTCCAATGGTGACTGCATTCAAAATTGCCAAGAACCTGAATGAAGTCTCTCTTGAAGAGTTGATCAGTGCTCTGAGGAGTCATGAAATTAAGCTAGATGCTAATGAACCTCAGAAGAAAGGTAAGTCTATTGCATTAAAGTCTAATTATAAAAAATGCACTAACGCTTTTTAGGCTGAAGAAGAAGATTCTGAAGAATCAGAATCAGAAGAAGAAGATGAACTATCCATGATCTCCAGAGGGGTAAACCAACTCTGGAAGAGAAAGCATAGGAAGTTCAAGAACTTCAAAAATTCTAAGAAGCTTGAAAAAGGAGAATCTTCTGGAAGCAGAAGATATGACAAGAAGAAGGTCACATGCTTTGAGTGCAATGAGCCAGGTCACTACAAGAGTGAGTGTCCAAAGCTTCAGAAGGAGAAGCCCAATAAGAAGTTTCATAAGAAGAAAGGTCTTATGGCAACTTGGGATGATTCAGATTCATCAGAATCAGAATCAGACTCTGAAGGCGAGCAGGCAAACATTACATTGATGGCCACAGATGACGATGGATCAGAATCTGCATCAGAATCAGATTCTGAAGAGGTATTTTCTAAACTATCTAGAGAAGAGTTAGTTTCCAGTTTAACAGAACTTCTGGAATTCAAGGCTCATCTTAGTATCAAGTACAAAAAGCTGAAAAAGCTATTTGATTCTGAAACTAAGAAGCTGGAAGTAGAAAATTCTGAACTGAAGGAGAAAGTTTTAAAATTATCCAAAAATGTTGGATCTCCTTCTGACTCAGAAAATTCTATTCCTAGTCCGAACCATATTCTTAAAGAATATGACTTGAGCTTTAGGAAGTTCTTATCTAGAGGTATTGGAAGAAGTCAACTTGCCTCTATGATATATGTTGTTAGTGGAAACAAGAGAGTTGGCATAGGATATGAGGGTAACACCCCATACAAACTTGAACCTGTAGATGATATGAAAATCACATACAAGCCATTGTATGATCAGTTCAAGTATGACCACTCCCATGATATTAGGCTCACATCACATGCTAAAAGCTTTCACATTACACACACTAAGAAGCATGTGACACAACCTAGAAAATATCATGTTGCTCAACCTAAGGAATATCATGTTGTACCTCCTGTTAATTATAATGCTAAACCCAAGTTCAATCAGAACTTGAGGAGAACTAACAAGAAAGGACCCAAGAAAATGTGGGTACCTAAGGAAAAGATTATTCACGTTGCAGATATCGTTGGCTGCAAAGAAGACAAAGGAAAGCATGTCATGGTACCTGGACTCTGGGTGCTCTCGACACATGACGGGAAGAAGGTCTATGTTCCAAGACCTGGTGCTTAAAACTGCTGGAGAAGTTAAGTTTGGAGGAGATCAGAAGGGCAAGATAATTGGCTCAGGAACCATAAGTGCTGGTAAATCTCCTTCTATAACTAATGTTCTTCTGGTAGATGGATTAGCTCATAACTTATTGTCCATAAGTCAAAAGTCTTGTAAGGCTGTAAGTCAGAAGGATGGCTCAATCCTATTTACAGGCAAGAGAAAGAACAACATTTACAAGATTGATCTTCAAGATCTTAAGAATCAGAAGGTAACTTGTCTTATGTCTGTTAGCGAAGAGCAATGGGTATGGCACAGAAGATTAGGCCATGCTAGTTTGAGAAAGATTTCTCAGATTAACAAACTAAATCTGGTCAGAGGAATCCCAAATCTGAAATATAAATCAGATGCTCTTTGCGAAACATGTCAGAAGGGAAATTTTTCCAAACCTGCATTCAAGTCTAAGAATGTTGTTTCTTCCTATAAGCCGCTAGAACTTCTGCACATTGATCTGTTTGGCCCAGTCAAAACAGCATCTGTCAGAGGGAAGAAATATGGATTAGTCATCATAGATGATTACAGTCGCTGGACATAGGTAAAGTTCTTGAAACACAAGGATGAGTCTCATTCAGTGTTCTTTGAATTCTGCACTCAGATTCAATCTGAGAAAGAGTGTAAAATCATAAAGGTCAGAAGTGATCAGGGTGGTGAATTTGAGAACAAATTCTTTGAGGAGTACTTCAAAGAAAATGGTATTGCCCATGATTTCTCTTGCCCTAGAACTCCACAACAAAATGGAGTTTTAGAGCGAAAGAATAGGACTCTACAAGAAATGGCCAGAACCATGATCAACGAAACCAATATGGCTAAGCATTTCTGGGCAGAAGCAATAAACAATACATGCTATATTTAGAATAGAATCTCTATTAGACCTATTCTTAATAAGACTCCTTATGAATTGTGGAAGAACAGAAAGCCCAACATTTCATACTTTCATCCTTTTGGATGTGTTTGTTTTATTCTGAATACTAAAGATCATCTGAGTAAGTTTGATTCTAAGGCACAGAAGTGTTTCCTTCTTGGATATTCTGAACGCTCTAAAGGCTACAGAGTATACAATACTGAAACATTGATTGTTGAAGAATCAATCAATATCAGATTTGATGATAAGCTTGGTCTTGAAAAGCCAAAGCAGTTTGAGAATTTTGCAGATGATATCTCATTTTCAGAAGCTGAAGAACCCAGAAGCAAAGGATCAGAAGATCAAGTTGCTGCTTCTTTAGAGAATCTCAGAATTTCTAAAGAGCCAACTGTCAGAAGATCTTCTAGACTCACCTCTGCTCACTCAGAAGATGTCATTCTTGGAAAGAAGGATGATCCTATCAGAACAAGAGGATTCCTTAAGAACAATGCAGAATGTCAATTAGGTCTTGTTTCTCTGATCGAGCCAACTTCTGTTGATCAAGCTCTAGAAGATGCAGACTGGATAATTGCCATGCAAGAAGAACTAAATCAGTTTACAAGGAATGATGTGTGGGATCTTGTTCCTAGACCAAAAGGATTTAACATCATTGGTACGAAGTGGGTCTTCAGAAACAAGCTAAGCGAAAAAGGAGAAGTTGTAAGAAACAAAGCCAAACTGGTGGCTCAGGGCTATAGTCAGCAAGAAGGTATTGACTATACAGAAACCTTTGCACCAGTGGCCAAGTTAGAATCTATTCGCTTATTGATTTCTTTTGCCACTCAACATAACATCACTCTATATCAGATGGATGTTAAGAGTGCCTTCTTAAATGGTAATATAGATGAGGAAGTCTATGTCTACCAACCTCCTGGTTTTGAAGACTCTAAGTCTCCAGATCATGTTTTTAAACTAAAGAAATCATTATACGGATTGAAATAATCTCCTAGAGCTTGGTATGAAAGATTAAGTTCTTTCCTTCTGGATAATGGTTTCACTAGAGGAAAATTGGATACTACTCTCTTCTGTAAAACCTTTAAAAAGGATTTTTTTAATTTGCCAAATTTATGTTGATGATATTATCTTTGGAACATCTAATGTTACACTTGGAAAGGAGTTTGCTAAGTCTATGCAGGCTGAGTTTGAGATGAGCATGATGGGAGAACTCAAGTTTTTCCTTGGGATCCAGATCAATCAAACATCAGAAGGAACGTATGTTCACCAAACCAAGTATGTGAAAGAACTTCTGAAGAAGTTTAATCTTTCTGAAAGCATAGAAGCAAAGACTCCTATGCATCCAACGTGTATCTTAGGTAAGGATGAGGTAAGTAAGAAGGTAGGTCAGAAGTTGTACAGAGGTATGATTGGATCTCTTCTATATCTCACTACTTCTAGACCTGATATTTTATTCAATGTTTGTCTGTGTGCAAGATTCCAATCAGATCCTAGAGAATCTCACTTAACAGCTGTTAAGAGAATTCTGAGGTATCTGAAAGGTACTACTAATGTTGGTTTAGTATACAGAAGATCTAAAGAGTACAACTTAGTAGGATACTGTGATGCTGATTACGCTGGAGATAGAATTGAAAGAAAGAGTACTTCTGGAAGTTGTCAATTTCTTGGAAGTCATCTGATCTCCTGGTACAGTAAGAAGCAAGCTACCATTGCCCTCTCTACTACAGAAGCAGAATATGTTGCTGCTGCTGGGTGTAGTACACAGATGCTCTGGATGAAGAGACAGCTAGAAGATTATCAGATATATGAGAGTAACATTCCTATCTTCTGTGATAATACTTCTGCTATATGTTTATCTAAGAATCCAATCTTACATTCCAAAGCTAAACATATTGAGATCAAACATCATTTCATTAGGGACTATGTTCAGAAGGGTGTTCTATCTTTGAACTTTGTTGATACAGACCATCAATGGGCTGATATCTTTACAAAACCCCTTGCTGAAGATAGGTTTAAGTTCATTCTGAAGAATATCAGTATGGACTTATGCCAGAATGAGAAGATGAGAAGTTTTGACGTATGGATTAGTTCTGAAATGATTTTGTTTTATCTTCTTATAAGAAGTTTTGATGTTGATCAATTAGAAGTTCTGATTCTGTTCTTACTAACGTTTCATTATCCAAGTTGATTCAGAATCTCTTTTAAAGCAAAACAGCTGTCACCAGCTTTCCAGGTGTTGAACACGTGTTCACTATATTTGGACAAGCACACGTACAGTTGAGGAGACGCCGCCCTAGGTAACTGTGCAAATCATTTCAAATATTACGTTATCTCTCCTAACGTCATTTCTCATTAAATGCATTTGATTCCATGTCTTTCTGCGATCATGATCATTCAAACGCATATTGCATTTCATTTCAAATCCGTCTCTATATAAACTCATCTCCATATTAATTCATCTCTTTACATTCTCTCTCTTCATTCATTGTCTCTTTCATTCATCTCTCTCCTTCTCATTGTTGCATAAACCCTAGTTTCTAAACCGAATCTCAGAGTGAATTCATGCTTTCATCCTCAAGTACTCAACAAAAATGTCTTCTGCACATCTTGTTCAACACAAATATGGATATCATCCTTTGAAGACTTGTTCTATTCCACATGAGGAACTGGAAGTTCTATGCGAAACTATGGTGGATTTTGACAATCTGTTGGAACATGATTTCAAAACCAAGGCTGCAATGCTGGTACAAGGGTGGTCAAACTACTTTGAAAGATTGGTTGGACCAGTTTATCCCCTCTTGGTGATGGATTTCTGGACTCATGCAACAGTTACTCCAACTGCTATCATCTCCTTCGTATTAGGGCATGAAGTTGTTGTGATTGAGAAGATGATAAGGAAGCTTTATAGTCTTGATGACTCTGAAGGAATCACAGGTGCTCTTCCTGGTAGAGTTGATTGGGAAAAAGTTGATAAAGAATTGTCTACTTCTTCTGGATATGCATCTCATCAAACTACTTCGTTGAAGCCTTCCTACAGAGTTTGGGCTGAGATTATTCTGGGATCTCTTTATCATAGAAAGCGATCTCTTGCCTCTACGTATGTAAATCAGGATCAGAATTATGTACTTTTCTGCATTAGAAAAGGTACTAAGGTTAATCTCTCAGACATTCTATTTCAACATTTGAAGACAAATATTGAAGAATCAAGAGATGAAGAACGCAAGAAGTATCCAGATTTCAAGAAGAACACCATTCCTCTTGCCAGAATGATTTCACACATTCTGATAGAAAGTGACTTGTTGGATCTTCTGAAAGCTGTTGGTACGCCCAAGTTCTTATCTGTCATTCAAGGACACATTCTGAATGCTTTTGATTTACAAAGGATGCTTCTGATTGAGAAGGTAACTTCTACTCTAAGAATATTTCCAGATATTCTGACTAGAAGAACCCCTGTTGAGAGCTTCTCTAAATTGTTCAAAGAAGAGCTTGACAAATCTGTTAAGCGTTATTTGAAGTCTTGTGTCAAAGCTCAATCTTCTGTTGATCCTGCGTGGATTCGAGGAAGAATTCTTCCATCTCTAGCTGAGTTGAAGAAGAAAGAACAGAAGAAGAAAGAAAAGAGATTAAAGAGAAAGGCCTCAGAAGCAGGACCTAAGCCAGCTGTTGCACCCCAAAATTTGCCCATCTAATTTTACTTCTAACTGGCTTAGGCTTTGCATTTCATCCGCATACATTCATTAGGTCACCTAACGTATCATGTATTCATTCATCAATAATTTGAAAATGATCAAGGATCTTGGATGTAAGGATGTTCTTTGTGGCTCTTAGTAACTATTCATTTCTTATGGTGATCAGATGATTTAATTTGATTTATATCCTCAAAAACAAGGTTATTCATTGTCGAAGCCTGCAAGGAGTGTAAATCGGGGTTGCATTTTTTGGTGTTTGGGTTTGGCGAGATCACTTCAACTGAGGGTGATTGAGTTGCTTCTCAATGTTTGAACTACCACTAGTTTAGGCAGGACAATTATGATTAGTTCTCTTTCGCTATTTATGGTACCCGGTGTTTGAATTAAAATCTCACTCTATTTCACGTGGTGCTCCCTAAAATATTGGCTCATGTGGTTTTCATGGATTAAGGTTGGATATGTTGAAATTTAGGGGGAAAGGACGTTAACCTTTCGGAAAGCATTGGTTTGCATTGGTTTATTGAATAAAAACAAAGTAGAGATTTGAAAAGAATGTAAAAAAAAAAAGAAGAACATTCATTGAAATTGTGGAACACTATATAGAAGAAGAACTTTCATTCAATGCCAATGAGAATCAACAAAGTTACATCACTTTACAAATTAATGGACACACAAAGTTCCTAGTCATACAAGTTTCTCATAAGTTACAAAACTGGATCAAACAAGAAAGGGGAGGTCCAATTCCATTACAACAGGTTCATTGCAAAAAGCCATATCCATTACAAAAGAATCAAAAAAAAAAAAGAGATCTCATAAAGACATTCCGGATCTTATCAATACTCTACTGTTTCTACAATTTTGGAGCAGGGAATAAGAAAAATGAAATGATTATTTCTAAACATGAGGTCTATAAGCTCATAAGCTCCATTGAACAAGTATAAATATTCAGCTTCCATGGGCTTTGTTTGGCTTTCAAGTGTGGAGAACTACCTGCATACATCATCTCACATAAGAACCATAAGACTCTCATTATCTCAAGCTTCAATTTTGCAAACGGCTCCTTAACCTGCAGCATTCAAACAAAATTTGCATCACACACATGTTCACAATGTAAAACCAAGCTTCCTAATTATTCTTACTAGCTTATCATGCTGATAATTGTTTTGCGGTCCGACTATAACAAAAATCAACTCAATTTCAAAATTGACATCATCACTTCAAACCAAACTACCAAAATCAGTAGATAACCCCATTCCACCATTCAAAACAGTCCACACAAAATCTCACCACCTGATTCATACTTCAAAAAACAAAAACCTTAACCTGTCCATAACCACACTACTTATAGTCCATTCATGTAACTAATTATTATTATTAAACCATAGTAATAATTCATACATCTACATTATCCACATCCACCAATTAATAGCAGAATTCTGTTTCCTTTAACAAACCTAACCAAGTTCAGTTTTAACAATTAACTACCTTCCAAACCATATAACAAACTTAACTAACCAAAACAGATTTCTAACAACCTAGCCAAGTCATAACTACTTTCTAACCACCTAACTGTTGTCTAACAGTTTCAACTAACCATAACAACCTTCCAACAGAATCTCTAAACAGAATTACAACAAGAAAAGGAGAAGAAGTTTGAACAGGGAATCAAAAAAGAGAAATAACAGAATTCAACAGATTGGTAACTAACCTTCAGAGAATCGAGAACCCTGCATCCTCTATATAACAGAGCACACTCACCACTTCTCAGCTCTCTCAGCCATTCTTCACTTCTCCACAATTCTTCAACCTCTCTTCACTTCCAATCACCTTTTCCACTTCTCATCCTTCATCATCATCCTCATCATCTTCATTCTCTCTGAAACTTCTGACTCTCCACCATTCCTCGATCCATTCTTTCACACATCTTCATCATCTCCACCACTCTTTTCCATCACTAACCACCTTCATCTCTCATACTCTGCAAAATCTCCACCATTCTTCATCTGTAACAAGCTCTCTCTTGAATTGACAAGCATCTTCAATCTTTCTCGATCTCTAATCTTCAATCATCAAGAACACCAAATCATTCATCACGGCTTCAATCATCTCAACACTGCAACAACAAATCAATCTCCGTTAAGAATTCGCGACTTCAGAAACCAAAAAAAGGCAACAATCTTTAACTCGAGTTCAACGTACGGTTCTGAGATTCACCTGCAAATTTTCAAAAGCGTAGCATCAATACGCAACTCTGTTTGGACAAGCTCATAGATTCTTCAACGAACATCACCAAATCTTCATCGCGACTTGAATCTCCATCATCAGGCTTCAATAGAGCGGAGAGACGGGACGAGATCGAAGTAAAGCAATCGAAGCGAACCGAGAAAGAAGAGACGAGAGTGTGAACGAAGGCGGAAACGCGCGTTTGCTTGGCAGCGAGGTGGCTGAAAGCTTTGTCAGAGATTGGGAAGGCCGTCGCGCCGTTTTGAGTTCGTAAAGAGGGAGAAGAGACTTTCGTTTGGGAAGCTGTGGACCTCCGTTTTTTAATCCCGGGCCATACCTCTGATCTGTAGAGATACGTGAACTGACTCTTTTTTATCGCTTAATGCTTTCGCATTTTTGAAAATTCACAGAGTCGCCACCGACCTTTTATTTTATCCAATTAAGGAAAGGTTTATAAAAGAAACAGAAAAAAGACCTTTAAGAAATTCTGGGTAAGGGGGTAGGTTATACAAAGGGAAGGTGTTAGCACCCTTTGTATCCATGGTTATCCATGGGCTCTTAAGTTTGCTTAGCTCACTTGTTTTTCGATCACTTTTCAATTGCTTTAGAATGCTCATATGTGGTTTCAAATACTTTTGTAAATTGAATTTTGTAATGATCCGTGTGTGGATGTATACAAAATGCTTGTTTATCTTTCGAAGGATGTTTTGAAAAGAACGTTAACTTTGTAATAATCCGTGTTTGGATGTATACAAAGTATTGTCTTTTTTGAAAGTTTTGTTTTGAAAAACAACAGTGTATGAGAATTTTGTTTGTTTTGATTTGAGCAAGCAAACTAGGAGGTCTACCCTGAGTTGTAAGGTCTTTATCCTATTTCCTTTAAAAATCTATCCTTTCACCGGATACAAACAAAAGGTTCGATTTTGTACTCGAAACAGTAGAATTTTGACTTTGATTTTGAAAAGAATGAGAAGGGATTACCTTAAGAGGTGCAAGTGTGATTGTGTTTGTATTCAGATATTTTATCTTTGAAGTTAGTGATCTAACGGTTCAATTTTATCTTTGACATACACGCAGTTTATATTTGCTGGAAATTAAAATGCGGAAATGTAAAGTGCGGAAAGTAAATCTACGCTATTACATCGATTGTGCAGGAAATGTAAACTAGCCTATTTACATGATTTTGACATCCTATACATTTATCTAGGAATTTAAATTGCAAGAAAAATAAAAGGCATGTTTTTGGATTTTTTATGATTGGTTTTAATTATAATTAATGCATGATTAATTAAATTAAAATGAAGAAAAAAGATGAAAATAAATTTAAACCTAGAAATTAAGTTTAAAATATGTACAAAATATTTGTCAATTAATTTTAAAAGAAAACTAATTTTTTTGGAATTTTTGGAATTGATTTGAAATTGATTTAAGTTAATTAAAACATAATTATGCAAATAATTATACAAATAATTAAAACTTAGAGAGAAAATTATTCAAAATATGTAGAAAATTAGTTTATAATATATAAACAATATTTAACATGAAGAACAATTTTTTTTATGATTTTTTGATTGGTTAGAATAATTAAGAAGCAAATATATAAATATATACTAATTAATTATGCAAAATATTTAAATTTTGAAGAAAAATAAAATATTTTTATTTCAGAAAATAATATATTATTTTAGAAGTCTAAAAATATTTTTTGTGTATTTTTTGGATTTTTAAAACTATTTTTAATTAATTTAACAAAGAAATTTAAATAAAAATAGAAAATAAAAGGATACTGATCAGGTGTGGAAATTAAATAAGGTCCATGGGATAGGCCCTCATTCTGATGCGTTGGATGGATAATAGATGAAATCAGATGGCTCAGATTGTGAGGGTCCACCAATTATGACGCGCCTGCAAACACTGAAACCAAGGGTTAAGTTTAAAAAAACGCGCGCTTGCTGTCCAATGAGGTGAGGACACCTCATCATCTTCAACCTCTCGCCAGGACTTTTAATAGCGCTTTCTTATCAAAAGCGCTGTAATAGATGAAGCTTAAACCTGGAAAATAACGAATAGGGGTTAGACATAAAAGAAATTAGGCGCGATGGTACCATTCAACTCGTCTTGTTCCACTGAATGTAACCATGCCCTTTATTTGCTTTAATTTTGGCCCTAATGAAGAACCCTAATTTTGAGCTAAGAAAACCCTAAAATGGTATATGCTACAAACAGCCATTAAAATCCAATTGAAGCTCCAGAAACGACCAGAGCTTCAAACCAAACACAATTATGCATCTACATCTTGTTAAATATGCGTGTGTTATGAGATATAAGTTGGTTTTAGTTTGAACAAACCGTGGCCTATATAGCTCGATTTGAATGAGGTTTAAGACTTGGAAATGATTGGAATTGTTTCAGTGAAGCTCAGAGATGATGTTTGAATGTTTATTTTGTATTGAAATTGACTGAAACTTAAAATTCGAATTTCAAGTTTCTTTGAAAATTATAAGTTGTTACAAGAGTGCTATGTGCTTATGAATGCTACTGAATTCGTTCTCTTCTTGTTACTGAAGTATGCTAGCCTATATATAAGCATTGAAGTGCTTAAAATTGAAGCTAAGAAGCATCTAGTTGCCTTTGTGGAATTCTTGAATTTTTTATATTAAAAAGCTTTGAATTATTGACCAAGTCTTCTTGTCTTCAATGCACTTGCCTTGCTCTTCAATTCTCTGCAGAAAGATGAAGATTCCTTGGGTGAGTCATGCTTGGAAATTAAGCTACCCATTATCCATCCATTTTCCTTTTAATTTAATCTTAAAATAAGATAAAATTATGCCAAAAAATGGATAAAAATGATATGGGCCTTGTCTTGGTCGTGGGAGGCCCATAATATTGTGGAAATGATGTTTGAACCATGAAAACTTGGCCCCATTTGGAAAAAATGCATTTTTGAGCAATGTTGACTTTATGCATTTTCCAAAATTTAGCCAACTTTAACAAGGTGTAAATCCTTCAATTTTTGTCATATGAAGGATATCTTGCACTTTTTGGAAACCTCAAAGAGTCCTCTAACCAATGTCTTTGGTCTCATGTCAAAATGATTTTTGATGCTCCTTGTGTGTCCTTTTGAAAAAAGTGTCTTTTTGTTGACTTTGAAAATGACCTGTAATGTCTTTGATCATATTTTTCAAATGGTGAATCCAATGACCATGGGATCAATGGCATTTGAAAGATAATTGAATTTCCTTCAAAATGAGCTTTGGTTTGAATTTTTTGGATGAAGGATGAGAGAGTTATGATCAGTCAAAGTTGAGTTGACTTTTCAGGCAAAAACCCTAATTTTGAATCTTAGGGTTTTGTTGATTTTTGATCTTTCCTTGATGAATTATGATCATCCAATGATCAAATGATGAATCCTTTGACAAAATATGGACTTTGACAAAAAATTTCATTTTTGACTGTCTGTTGACTTTTTTGGTCAAACGGGTCGTCTGTTGACTGTTTGAGCTGCTGACGGTGCGTCTGAGTGAATTGAAGTTTGAAAATTTGTATGATGGTACTTTGAGATATATGGATGTGTATGAAATCCATTTGAGCTCTCAAAAACTTGTTTCTCCTGTAAAAACAAGAAAACCCTAGTCAGGGACTGTTTATGTAGGAGACAGTTAAGCGTACCTGATTTTTGTGCAGTGTTGAGTCTCTGCTAATCGCGTGATATTCAGAAGACTTCTAGAACAAAAATCTTGGAATTTTGAATTGTGAAAGATTGATTTGATTGATGGTACAAAACACTGAGAATTGTACTGCCAGCAGTTTGGCTGTCGACTGACTGTTCAGGTATTGACGTAGCAGTTAGAGTGAAAAATCAACAGTCAAAGTTAATTTTCTTTTTTGTTGTTTTTTTGTTTTATGTGAAAAATGAAAGTTATTTACATGACTTGTTAAAAAAACACAGACATAATAAATAACTAATATTTACTGTATGCGGGCAAAATTACCGATAATAACCCTGAAAATCATTTAATGCACAGAAAAATGAATATTTGACTGGCAGAAAACACATAAAATATTATCTGAGTAATTAAGCAATATTATGACAAATAGTACAACATTTAATACTGACAGTACAAATATTACATACTATATTGAACAGTACGACGAATAAACGGTACATTTAAGAAATAAGAAATACGGCAAATTTTAAGAATGACGATTGATAACCCATGCTACAAATAGTAACATGTAGATGATTGGGAGCATAAGCATCCCAGGTCCACAGTGTTCCGGGCTATGTAGACAGAAGAAAGACATGATCACCGTAGCAATGGTGATGACCATAAGAAAACACGTTTCCCACCGCTTCGCCATTTTGTCGGGGAAGAAGAAAGGATGGATTATGAAGTGGAAATTTGAGAGATGAATTAGAATTTGATGTGAGATTTTATGGAAGAAAATGGGAGGTATTTATAGAATGGAAAGAAGGATAGAGACGTTGGGGAATGATGTGATTCCGTACAAAAGGAAAATTTGAGTGGAAGTAAGATTTGAAAGAAAGTGGAGATAGTGTTGGGAAAAAGAGAGATTTGATTTTTGAAAAAGAGATTTGAAAAGATTTTTGAAAATAATGGAATATAGTACAAAAATTAGTGGGAAACAAAAGATAATAATAATCTACTTGTTACCAGTACAGTCTGAGTTTCCTGATTCTGCGCCTGCAAAAAGATTTAACTCTGTACCAATTGTGTCAGTACTATTTATCTGTAAATAAATAAATAGCATGTGTGAAGTAATAAACAGTATTTGGCGTTTGCGTAAGAATAAATTCAACTGCAAGCCAAATTACTGTATAAGAAAAATTCTAAAAACTAAGTATTTCATATGTCAGGATATTTGTTGAAATAAAAATCCATGATTATATGAGACTCTTAATTTTCAGATTGGAGTTTTCTTGAAAAAAGATGCGGGCAAATTTTGGGGTATAACAGTTGCCCCTATTCAATCTTCTTAAACCTGAAGAGATTGTCTGAAATCTGAAGGTAGAAGATGATTGAATATTTAGATGCCCTGAAAATTTGCACTTACCTTGATCAGAAGAGATGTTGGAAGTTGCATTTGAATGTCGTCTGCGAAATGTTGTTGGCAGATTGGAACATTACCTGAGATGGGCTTTCAGATGCCACCTGGTAAATGGGTTGAGGGTTTGTTCATCAGAATGAATCCATTGATTATATCTTGATGAAGGATTTGAAAGTCTTTGTGTTGACTGTTTCGGAACCGTCCAAGGTTACCGCTTTAAGTCTTGGAGGATGATTGCTACGGAACTTGTCCAAAGTTTTTTTTTGCTTTAGATTTTGAAAGTTGATCATTGTGGAACCGTTTGAGGTATCAGCTTTAGATCTTTGATGTTAGATCATTCTTGAACCGTCTGAGGTATCGCTTTAGATCTGCAATGTTAGATCGTTCTGGAACCGTCTGAGGTATCGCTTTAGATCTGTGATGTTAGATCGTTCTGGAACCGTCTGAGGTATCGCTTTAGATCTGCAATGTTAGATCGTTCTGGAACCGTCTGAGGTATCGCTTTAGATCTGCAATGTTAGATCGTTCTGGAACCGTCTGAGGTATCGCTTTAGATCTGCAATGTTAGATCGTTCTGGAACCGTCTGAGGTATCAACTTTAGATCTGCAATGTTAGATCGTTCTGGAACCGTCTGAGGTATCGCTTTAGATCTGCAATGTTAGATCGTTCTGGAACCGTCTGAGGTATCGCTTTAGATCTGCAATGTTAGATCGTTCTGGAACCGTCTGAGGTATCAACTTTAGATCTGTGATGCTAGATCGTTCTGGAACCGTCTGAGGTATCAACTTTAGATCTGTGATGTCTGTTTTTGAGTTGGTAAGTGATCAGAATGAATCTTCGGCTTGATTATATCTGAGAGAACCGTTCATGGAATTCAGGTGAACACTGCATGTGATTGAGAACATCTTTGTTGAAGATATCCGTCTACCTGAAAAATCAAGTTAGTGATATGCAATGTTTATGATGCATGTAAATGTGAGATATTCCCGGAGAAATATGCATGTGATGTTGTGTATGAATATGCGTATGAATATGCGCATGATGCATGATGTATGATGTATGATGTATGATGATGATGTATGAATGTATGATGTATGAATGTATGATGTAATATGATGATGTATGAATGATGTATGAATATGAGATGTCGAGCTTCTATTTGGGAAAATAAATTTCCGCCAGTCATCTGGATATGACTATATTGTGATCGTTGATGATCTTTTGTCTTGTTTGAGTACCCTCGGCTGGGGAAATTCTTTGAGAACCCTGGTACTCTGTTGAAGGATCTTTGAATATCTCTTGAGAATGAAAGGTAGCTGGAAGTTCTGATGCCCTTTCAAATGGGAATGAGGAAGATGCATAATCCTCCGATGCACTATCTGACCAAGTCCGGGTGCGGGGATCACACCTTCTGAAGATAGTAATCTGGAACAACCCTGCTGGGGGATAAGACTTCTTTTGAAGAGAAAATCTTTTTGAGGAATTTGCTGAGAAATGCGTTTCTCTTGGGGATTTTCTTCTGATGGGATGATGTCCAGATAATTGGGACATTTCCTGAATGCTATTCCTGTTTTTCCTGGTAAACATCAATCATATTCAAATGCACATGTTCATTCAAAATTATCATTGGGACGTTTACGTATTTAAAACAGAAAAAGTGAAAATAGTGATTTTTGAGCCTAAGCTGCATTGATTTTTGAAAAAGAGCCATGATAGGCTGGTTAGCACAGGGAGACAACAATCCTAGAAGTAGGAAACTGTCAGAAAGTTTTGGAAAATATTTATGAAGATAAATAGCTATGTGAAAACAATCCAGTCAAGTTTCAACTCTGCTATTGCCAATCTGTCTTCGAGCATCTCATCCCTCACTTGTTGGAAGAAAGTGATTGGACTGATCGGTGTCTTTGAGGTGTTGAATCTTGATGGTGAGTAGGCAGCTGAACGGAACACAGTTGTATGCTTCATTCCCTAACTTTTGCCTAGGCTGCCCTTTCAGGTTTTCAGCCTACCGGGATAGTATTTGTTTAGTCTCTAATTTTTGCCTGGACCGCCCTTTCGGGTTTTCAATCCACCGAGACGCTCATTTTTTTGCCTAAGTTGCCCTTTCAGGTTTTCAACTTAGCGAGCTGTTTTTTTTTCTTTTTAAGAGAAGTATTTTTTGACTATGTCAGCATTCACAGGGTGTGGGAAATCCTCGCCATCCATGGTGGTAAGCAACATGGCGCCGCCGGAGAATATTTTCTTGATTATGAATGGTCCCTCGTAGGTGGGAGTCCATTTGCCTCTGGGATCACCTTGTGGTAAGATGATGCGTTTGACAACCAAGCCACCAGTTTGGTATGCTTGACTTTTGACTTTTTTGTTGAAGGCTTTGATCATACGCTTTTGGTATAGCTGACCATGACAAATAGCTGCGAGCCTTTTCTCATCAATCAAGTTTATCTGGTCCAACCGTGTTTGAATCCAATCGTCTTCGTCTAGATTGGCTTCTTTCATAATCCTTAGGGAAGGAATCTGAATTTCAATTGGAAGAACTGCCTCCATACCATAGACTAAGGAGAATGGAGTTGCCCCTGTTGAAGTACGCGCAGATGTGCGATAACCATGAAGAGCAAAAGGCAACATCTCATGCCAGTCTTTGTAGGTTACTGTCATTTTTTGTATGATTTTCTTGATGTTCTTGTTGGCAGCTTCCACCGCGCCGTTCATCTTTGGTCGATATGGAGAGGAATTATGATGCTTGATCTTGAACTGTGTGCAAAGTTCAGTAATCATTCTGTTGTTTAGATTTGTGCCATTGTCCGTGATAATCCGTTCAGGGATGCCGTACCGACAAATGAGATTGTATTTGATGAACCGGGCCACCACATTCTTGGTAACAGAAGCAAATGAAGCTGCTTCTACCCACTTTGTGAAGTAGTCAATAGCGACCAGGATAAAGCGATGTCCGTTGGAGGCAGTAGGTTTGATTTCTCCAATCATATCAATACCCCACATTGCAAAAGGCCAAGGAGCCGTCAGGACGCTTAATGGAACTGGAGGTACATGTACTTTGTCAGCGTATATCTGGCATTTGTGACATGTTCGGGAGTGATGATGGCAGTCTGTTTCCATGGTAGACCAGTAATAACCTGCTCTCAGGATCTTTTTAGCCATTGTATGTCCACTGGAATGAGTACCGAAGGCACCATTGTGTATTTCTTCCATGATCTGTTCTGCTTCCTTCTTGTTTACACAGCGAAGTAAAGTCGAGTCATGGTTGCGTTTGTATAGGGTTCCATTGCTTAGAAAGAATTTGGCAGCAAATCTCCTTAGAAACTTTCTGTCGTTAATGGATGCCCCTTCAGGGTACTCCTGAGCTTCGAGATATCTTTTTACTTCATGGAACCATGGTTTTTCCTCGGTTCCTTCGGTATTGATCTCATTGCAATAGGATGGTTCATCTTGCCTGTAAATGGTGATCATAGGCGCCTCGTTGTCCCACCTGACTTTGAACATGGATGACATGGTAGCTAAAGCATCAGCTAGTTGATTTTCCTCGCGTGGGATGTGTTCGAAAGTGATTTCTTCGAAGTAAAGAATCAAACTCAGCACATATTCTTTGTAAGGAATTAGATTCGGGTGCTTCGTGTCCCATTCCCCTTTGACTTGGTAGATTACCAAGGCCGAGTCTCCGTAGACTTCCAGGAATTTGATTCTTAGATCGATTGCAGCTTTAAGACCCAGAATACATGCTTCGTATTCGGCTATATTGTTAGTGCAATTGAAGCATAATCTGGCAGTGAACGGTGTGTAACTTCCTGCGGGGGAAATGATCACAGCTCCGATGCCATTGCCAAGTGCATTAGAAGCTCCGTCAAAAACCATAGTCCACCGGGATCCTGGCTCGGGTCCTTCTTCTGGTCCTGGTTGTTTGTAGTCATTGACTAGCATAATGTCTTCGTCTGGGAAGTCAAAGTTCAATGCTTGATAATCATCCACTGCTTGATGAGCCAGATGATCAGCTACCACACTTCCTTTGATTGCTTTTTGTGAAGTGTATTGAATGTCATATTCTGTTAAGATCATTTGCCATCTCGCTATTCTTCCAGAGAGAGCAGGTTTTTCGAACACGTATTTGATGGGATCCATCTTGGAGATTAGGAAAGTGGTGTGATTTAGCATGTACTGTCTTAGCCGGCGAGCTGCCCAAGCTAAGGCACAACAAGTTTTTTCGAGTAGTGAGTATCTTGTTTCACAATCGGTAAACTTTTTGCTAAGATAGTAGATTGCGTGCTCCTTTCGGCCGGATTCGTCATGTTGTCCTAGTACACACCCCATTGAGTCTTCTAACACAGTTAGGTACATTATCAGAGGTCTGCCTTCCACAGGTGGCAACAAGATTGGAGGTTTTTGGAGATATTCTTTGATTTTGTCAAAGGCTAACTGGCATTTGTCATTCCACCTTTCCACTTGATCTTTCTTCAACAGTTTGAAGATCGGCACACAAGTAGTAGTCATGTGGGCAATAAATCGGGCGATGTAATTTAGACGTCCCAAGAATCCTCTGACTTGTTTCTCGGTACGAGGTATAGGCATTTCTTGAATGGCTTTAACCTTGGCGGGATCAACCTCAATACCTTTGCTGCTGACGATGAAACCTAAGAGTTTGCCGGATCTTACTCCAAAGGTACACTTATTTGGGTTCAGTCGCAACTTGTATTTCTTGAGTCTGTCAAACAACTTGTGTAAATGACCCAGATGTTCTTCCTCGGTGTTGGATTTTGCAATCATGTCATCGACATACACCTCTATTTCTTGATGAATCATATCATGAAATAGCGCTACCATTGCACGTTGATAGGTTGCTCCTGCGTTTTTCAGACCAAAGGGCATTACTTTGTAACAAAAGGTTCCCCAGGGTGTTGTGAAGGTTGTTTTTTCCATGTCTTCGGGTGCCATCTTGATTTGATTGTACCCTGAGAATCCGTCCATAAAGGAGAATACCTTGCATTGTGCGGTATTGTCAACCAGTACATCGATGTGTGGTAAAGGGAAATCATCTTTGGGGCTTGCCCGGTTCAGATCTCTGTAGTCCACGCACATTCTGACTTTCCCGTCTTTTTTAGGTACAGGGACGATGTTAGCTATCCAAGGAGGATAACTTACAACTTTTAGGAATCCGGCATTGAACTGTTTTTCAACCTCGTCTTTGATCTTTTTTGACATATCAGGCCTACTCCTTCGTAGTTTCTGTTTGACTGGAGTGCTACCTTCTTTGATTGGCAGGCGATGAACTACGATGTCCGTGTCAAGGCCTGGCATATCTTCATAGGACCAGGCGAATATCTCGACGTAGTCTCGCAGCATTTGAATCAGTCTTTGCTTGACGCTGTGTTCTAAATCAGCCCCTATTTTGACTTCTTTCTTTTCTTCGTTGCTGCCCAAGTTGATGACCTCAATTGGCTCCTCGTGAGGCTGTATGGCCTTGTCTTCTTGTTCTAGCAGCCTTGCAAGTTCTCTTGGCACTTCACAATCTTCCTCACTTTCGTCCTCAGTTTGGTAGATCGGATTTTCAAAGTCATGACGGGCAATAGCAGAATCGTTGTTGACTGGATCCAGAGTGTATGTGAATCTGCATGTTAATTATGTGAGTGTGTGTGAAGAAAAAACATAGCTATTTGAAAGCGAAGAAAGAAGGAAAAAGGATCACAAAATTTAAATATGCAAGCGTCCCATGATTTTATTGAATGCACATGATCATGATATGATAAGCCCTTATAGAAGGACCAGTGTGCTAAGGCACACGGCTTTTCAAGCTCATGGTTCGATTGTTCAGGAACCATTTTTATCTTTGCACAATATACACAAAGAAAACAGGAAATGGCATTTACTCCTGGTCAAAGGAGATCACATCCTCAGCTTTCCAGTTGTTCAATCCACTGTTGTGAGCAGGGAGTATCCAGCTGTTCCAGTTGCAGTTGTCTTCTTCATCTTCCACAGCATTGATTTCATTAGTGGGAAAATGAGCCGGTGATCCTTCGGGATAAGGGATATACTCTGCTGGATACGAGAGCCCAGGCTGAGATATCTCTGTTGGCTGAGCGAGATGCTCGATAAGGCCGTCCCATGCAGTCGGGATGATGTTTTGAATAGAGACTTGTGCATCCTGATGAGGAGTGTATGCTGACAGAAAGCAACCCTCGTTATTTGGTATTTCCCTGGCTTCTTCGAAAGCGAAATTGTCATCGTAATGTTCATCCCATCCAGTTGGGACAATGTCCTCCATAGCAATTTGTGAGCTCGGAGGAGCGGAATATTTCACCATATAGTCATATTTGCCGCTGGGTTCTCCTAGCGTGTCCCATACTTCTTTGGGTGGATTTTGATATTGCTCAGTGACGGGACTTGTGAAACTTTCGTCATTTCCAATTTGATCACCCCATCCAGTCGGGGTAAGGTCTTCCATAGCAATATAAGAATTCTGAGGTGCGGCATACTGATAATTATACCCGCCGTTTGGTTCTCCCACAGCATCCCACATTCCCATGGAAATGGGTGGAATCTCATCTGGATATGGCTGAATGATATGGTTCAAGAACACTCCTTCATCTTCAATAGCGTTTACTTCTTGGCTGACGAAGTGTGACATTAATCCTCCAGAACGAGGACTTTGATCATTCTTTTGATTTTCACTATCATAGCCCAGACCTAGCTTGTCAGACTTGTAGGGTATATCGGGAAGCTGTCCCCATACTGTGCAATCACCCTGTTCAATCATGGCTTTGGCATCTTTGAGAGAAGCCATAGTTGTAGTTGGAGTAGCAGGAATATGCTTGGTGGTAGAGACATCTGGAGAGACCACCTCAAATGATTGGCATGGAGTTTCGATGAATTCGTCCTCCAACTCAACATATTTGGAATTGCTTAGGTGACTAACCACATATTCCTCTTCGCCATAGACTGTGACAATCTTTCCTTTTACTGGATATTTTAACTTCTGATGCAGGGTAGAAGTTACAGCGTTTGCCCCATGTATCCAAGGGCGTCCAAGTAAACAGGAGTAGGCTGGGTGAATTTCCATTACGTAAAAGATAGAATCAAAGATTTGAGAACCCACTCTGATTGGGAGATTCACTTTTCCGTATACCGTTCTGGTTGACCCGTCAAAGGCTCTTACCACAACATCACTTGGTTGTAACACAATTCCTTCGAAGTCAAGCTTTTCTAGTACTGTTTTCGGTAACACGTTCAAAGAAGAACCGTTATCTACTAGCACATGAGATAGAGTGGTGCCATTACATTCAATGGAGATATGTAAGGCTTTGTTGTGATTTTTTCCAGCAGGGGTTAGATCCACATCAGAGAAACCGAGACCATTGCTCACGGTTAGATTGGCAACACAATTCTCAAATTGGTCGACTGAGATCTCTTGAGGCACATGCGCAGCTTTCAGGAACTTCATCAGAGCTTTGGCATGAGCTTCTGAATATTTTAGCAGAGATAGCATTGAGATTTTTGAAGCGGTGTGCCCCAGTTGCTCAACAATATTGTAATCACTCTTGCAGATGATTTTCAATATTTCCTCCATTTCTTGCTTTGATGGATCCTCAGCAGTGATCTCCACCGGGGTTTGAACTTGTTCAACTTGTGGCTCTTTGCCTCGAGCGTTGACATTTTGATTAGGAACTGGGACTCGGACTGGACCAGCAGCAACATTTGGAGAAATTTCTGGTGAAAAGATTCTTCCACTTCTCGTGATCTTGCTGGTACCCACAATATTACCCACAGTTGGAGTAGTTAACTTTGCGGTCTCTTCAGTCGAGGTACCCTGCTTAACTCCATGAACATAAACATTAGTGTCATATCCCCATGGGACAGCTTTGTCTGAGGAGTATGGAAATGGAGTTGGACTAGCAATGACTACTGATGCCACTTTGAGTGTAGCAGAAATTTTGAATGGAGCCTTGGCAGAGATTTTGAATGGTAAGCTGGAGATCACTGAGGCATCCTCTATTCTCATCCCGTTTGCAAAGACTTCGCACAGCACGTCCATAGAAGGGAGCCTCTCAAACATAATGATACGGCGATCCATCCATTTTTGAATTCCCATCCTCAGATTTTCACAACCATTGGGCAGGCAGGAGCAGTAAAAGCAGTCGGGGTCACACCCTGGAAAGTAACCAGCTCGGATTAGCTTTCCTTTGACTTCGCAGAGTGGAGTTGATAATTCGTTCACATCATAGATGTAAACAGTGTCCAGGATAGCGTTAACAGTTTTGTCATGCTTTGGCATAGGTGCAGTGATGACATTTGGAGTTTCTGGAGGATCGAACTCAATTTCACCAGCATCTATCATATCTTGTATTTTATTTTTCAGGGCCCAGCAGTGATCTGCGTCATGTCCTGGACAGTTTGAGTGATAGGCACATGTCGCATCAGGGCGATAATTCGGAGAGGAAGTGTTGACATTCTTTGGAGGACCTTTTAATGTGATCAGATCTGCTTTTAGCAAGTGCTGCAATGCCTGAGAGATTGGCATGTTGATTCTGGTGAAATTTCTTCTTGGTGCATCTGGTCGATGCGTATATTTTGGCTGTTGATCTTTTTGAGGTGCAGATGCGGAGATCAGAACTGCCCCTACAGATTGATGCTGCTCACTTTTGCGACTTTTCTGAATTTGTGTTGCATTGACCTCATTTCTCCCGCTGATGGGCCTTTTTGTAGTACCAGAGGAGGAACCTATTTGAATTTTTCCATTTTGAATGCCACTTTCGACACGTTCTCCGGTCAGTATCAGGTCAGTGAAACCTGATGATGAGCTTCCCAGCAAATGGCTATAGAAAGGGCCAGTTAAAGTGCCCATGAACATGTCGACTAGTTCGCGATCAGATAAGGGTGGTTGAACCCTTCCAGCCATATCTCTCCACTTTTGTGCATATCCTTTGAAACTTTCTTTTGGTCCCATAGACATGCCCCTTAGTTGAGTACGGGTTGGCGCAAGATCAGCATTGTATTGGTACTGTTTGTAAAAAGCAGCAGCTAATTCTTCCCAAGTATGAACCTTGGTATTTTCCAGCTGATAGTACCACTCGAGTTGTGTACCCGACAGACTTTCTTGGAAGAAGTGAATCCACAATTTGTTATCCGTTGTATGAGGTTGTATCTTCCTCACATAGGATCTCAGATGTAGTTTCGGGCAAGAAACTCCATCATATTTTGCAAAGACAGGAACTTTGAATTTTGGAGGGATAACAACATCCGAGATGAGCCCTAGATCATTGAAATCTAAGCCAGGTATTTTTTGTATCTCCATAGCTTTCATACGGTCTTCCAGCTGTTGGTATTTTTCATCATCCGGTTCGTCCCCAGAATGATCATTTTCTTCATTTGAAGAGAGAGAGGGTTTAGCAGAACCCTGGTTGCTTTGATTGTCTTCTTGTTCATCATCACCGACTGTTTCAGGGATCGGTGGCTTTTTGAACTTTTTGACTGGGATTTTGATCTTCCTTTTCAGGTGACTCACAGCCTACAGATCCTTTGGGCTTCTTTTTCTTCTTGATTATCAGGGCTTTCAGTTCTTGTTGCCCCTTTGCCAGTTCCAGAATTGCCACTTGAACTTGGGCATTCTGTGCTTCGAGATTCTTGATGCTCATTTCAGATTCCATCTCTTCTGACTGAAATAAACAGCGAGAAGATGAGAAATCCGTCATGTGAACCTGTTATGCAATGTGTATGACTGGATGCCATGTGTATGCAATGTATGAAATGTATATGCAATGTATATGAATGCAATGTATGAAATGTATATGCAATGCATGAAGTGAAATGTGTGTGCAATGTTTCAAGGATCTTAGAGTTTAGATTTGTTAAAGAAGAAACAAACGTTAGTTAATCAATTTATTTCTTTTTTTTTTTTGCTTCTTTTTTCTTTGCCTCATTTGGGCTTACAAGACAGAAATAAAATAAATGATCCTTCAGGTCTCCCGTGGACGCTTTCTCTTTGCCCCCAGGAATGTGTTGATCTGCTGTTCTTCTTGAAGCTGTCCGGTGAGCTCCAATATCCTTCTCTCATAGTCTTGACAGTATGATTTGAAGGTGTCTCTTTCCTCTTTGAGTTGAACCCAAGATTTTTGCAACTCTTCTAGGTCAGTTGGCATGTCCGGGTGTAGAATAACTTGAGGTTCATATCCTTCGACCTCTGGTTCAATAGTCACAGGTAGAACAGCAGGATATGGCATAAGGAGTTTCTGAGCATGAGTGCGGACCCATCTGAGGTAGGGTTCCATAGGAATAGAATTCCATTGCCCCAGAGTTTTGCTTTCTATTCTATAGACACTGCCCCATGCATGTATGAACCTTCGTCGGTGTCTATGAGAATCATTCTCGTAATCAAACACAATGCCATGGATAATCATGTCATGAGGACCGTTGCTCCTTGCATATCCGAATTGGCGTAGAGCTAAAGAGGGATTGTAAGTGATGCCTCCTTTGATGCCAAGGAGTGGCACATTAGGGTACTCTCCACAATGATCAATGATAGTAATGTCTTTTTGAAAGAAGTTGTTCCACCGGATATCTGAATGAGACAAAGACATAATCCTGCGAGACCATTGCATTCTTTGTTCATTTCTCAACACTGATCGGGGAAGATGAAATGTAAACCACCTAGCCAGTAGTGGTATACAGCACATGAGAGTTCCTCGTTTCTTCATGGTACGAGTGTGTAGAGAATGTAGAATGTCTCCCAGCAATGTTGGTACCGGGTTACGGTTTAGGAAAAGGTTGATGATGTGTACACTTATGAACTGGTCGGGATTTGGGAATAAAACCAACCCATAGATCAAAAGTGCCATAACTTCCTCAAAAGCTGGATAACTTTTGTTTTCTAGCAGTAGTCGAGCCTTTTCCAACAAGAACTTGGCAAGTAAACCCTTAACTCCACTCTTTGTTTCCCAATTGGACTCGATTTCTGATTTCCGCAGATGTAAAGCAGCAGCAATGACTTCAGGTTTTGGAATCCTTTCTAAACCAGTGAAAGGTAATTGATCTCGAATAGGTAATCCCATTAGTTCAGAGAATTCTTCCAAAGTGGGTACCAACTGGTAATCAGGAAAGGTAAAGCAATGATGTTCGGGGTCAAAGAACTGGAACAGGACCCGTATCATGTCTTCTTCAAATTTTGAGGTAACCAAATGGAGTAGGTGACCATGCCTTTCAGTGAATTGAACATTCCTGGGGAATTCTGACACTAAGTCTTTTAGTTCAGATGGTACCGTTGAGATGTTGATTCGGATGTAATCTTTGGTGGCGGGAGCCATTACCTGCAAAAACAAAGGTAAACTCTTTGATCCTTGAAGTGTTTGGTGCAAAAATGATATGCTTATGATGCAAACATGTGGCACACAAAAACAAATCAAACAATAGCCTTAGGTTTAAAGGCTTGCATGGAGCTGATAGGTGATACCCTCCCCACTGAAGTTGAGTTGGTTAAAACCTGTCCTAGAATAGTATTTGGGTTCTATGATCCTTGGAAGTAACATCTCAATATGGCGCTCGAGCGGCCGATCAAAATATTCCTCGAGGATAACTAACTTCGATCAATTTCAAAGCTAGCCACTTAATAGGCCACAAGTCAAGTTCAACTAAAAAGGTTCTAAGACAAATTAGTGTTTAATGACATTTCGGAAGCCTAATATACTCCTTGATCGTTTTCAAGGGACATCAGTATAAACCAAAGTATCGCACTAATGATGACTACCAGATCAACCGTATCGGTACATGCCATACAGTTTCCTTGGTCTATTGTCATATACTTAAGGTATCTCGAGATTCGGGTTAGAATCTTTCACACAAGCAAAATACCCAAACAAACCTTTGAAAAATAGAGCAATCAAGTCAATCAATTGAAAACATCGAAGTGATCTATTCTCTTAAGGTAACCCCTTTTGAAAACATTTTGTTTTTGAAAGTATCTCCCCAGCAGAGTCGCCAGTTCTGTGGACCTCCGTTTTTTAATCCCGGGCCATACCTCTGATCTGTAGAGATACGTGAACTGACTCTTTTTTATCGCTTAATGCTTTCGCATTTTTGAAAATTCACAGAGTCGCCACTGACCTTTTATTTTATCCAATTAAGGAAAGGTTTATAAAAGAAACAGAAAAAAGACCTTTAAGAAATTCTGGGTAAGGGGGTAGGTTATACAAAGGGAAGGTGTTAGCACCCTTTGTATCCATGGTTATCCATGGGCTCTTAAGTTTGCTTAGCTCACTTGTTTTTCGATCACTTTTCAATTGCTTTAGAATGCTCATATGTGGTTTCAAATACTTTTGTAAATTGAATTTTGTAATGATCCGTGTGTGGATGTATACAAAATGCTTGTTTATCTTTCGAAGGATGTTTTGAAAAGAACGTTAACTTTGTAATAATCCGTGTTTGGATGTATACAAAGTAATGTCTTTTTTGAAAGTTTTGTTTTGAAAAACAACAGTGTATGAGAATTTTGTTTGTTTTGATTTGAGCAAGCAAACTAGGAGGTCTACCCTGAGTTGTAAGGTCTTTATCCTATTTCCTTTAAAAATTTATCCTTTCACCGGATACAAACAAAAGGTTCGATTTTGTACTCGAAACAGTAGAATTTTGACTTTGATTTTGAAAAGAATGAGAAGGGATTACCTTAAGAGGTGCAAGTGTGATTGTGTTTGTATTCAGATATTTTATCTTTGAAGTTAGTGATCTAACGGTTCAATTTTATCTTTGACATACACGCAGTTTATATTTGCTGGAAATTAAAATGCGGAAATGTAAAGTGCGGAAAGTAAATCTACGCTATTACATCGATTGTGCAGGAAATGTAAACTAGCCTATTTACATGATTTTGACATCCTATACATTTATCTAGGAATTTAAATTGCAAGAAAAATAAAAGGCATGTTTTTGGATTTTTTATGATTGGTTTTAATTATAATTAATGCATGATTAATTAAATTAAAATGAAGAAAAAAGATGAAAATAAATTTAAACCTAGAAATTAAGTTTAAAATATGTACAAAATATTTGTCAATTAATTTTAAAACAAAACTAATTTTTTTGGAATTTTTGGAATTGATTTGAAATTGATTTAAGTTAATTAAAACATAATTATGCAAATAATTATACAAATAATTAAAACTTAGAGAGAAAATTATTCAAAATATGTAGAAAATTAATTTATAATATATAAACAATATTTAACATGAAGAACAATTTTTTTTATGATTTTTTGATTGGTTAGAATAATTAAGAAGCAAATATATAAATATATACTAATTAATTATGCAAAATATTGAAATTTTGAAGAAAAATAAAATATTTTTATTTCAGAAAATAATATATTATTTTAGAAGTCTAAAAATATTTTTTGTGTATTTTTTGGATTTTTAAAACTATTTTTAATTAATTTAACAAAGAAATTTAAATAAAAATAGAAAATAAAAGGATACTGATCAGGTGTGGAAATTAAATAAGGTCCATGGGATAGGCCCTCATTCTGATGCGTTGGATGGATAATAGATGAAATCAGATGGCTCAGATTGTGAGGGTCCACCAATTATGACGCGCCTGCAAACACTGAAACCAAGGGTTAAGTTTAAAAAAACGCGCGCTTGCTGTCCAATGAGGTGAGGACACCTCATCATCTTCAACCTCTCGCCAGGACTTTTAATAGCGCTTTCTTATCAAAAGCGCTGTAATAGATGAAGCTTAAACCTGGAAAATAACGAATAGGGGTTAGACATAAAAGAAATTAGGCGCGATGGTACCATTCAACTCGTCTTGTTCCACTGAATGTAACCATGCCCTTTATTTGCTTTAATTTTGGCCCTAATGAAGAACCCTAATTTTGAGCTAAGAAAACCCTAAAATGGTATATGCTACAAACAGCCATTAAAATCCAATTGAAGCTCCAGAAACGACCAGAGCTTCAAACCAAACACAATTATGCATCTACATCTTGTTAAATATGCGTGTGTTATGAGATATAAGTTGGTTTTAGTTTGAACAAACCGTGGCCTATATAGCTCGATTTGAATGAGGTTTAAGACTTGGAAATGATTGGAATTGTTTCAGTGAAGCTCAGAGATGATGTTTGAATGTTTATTTTGTATTGAAATTGACTGAAACTTAAAATTCGAATTTCAAGTTTCTTTGAAAATTACAAGTTGTTACAAGAGTGCTATGTGCTTATGAATGCTACTGAATTCGTTCTCTTCTTGTTACTGAAGTATGCTAGCCTATATATAAGCATTGAAGTGCTTAAAATTGAAGCTAAGAAGCATCTAGTTGCCTTTGTGGAATTCTTGAATTTTTTATATTAAAAAGCTTTGAATTATTGACCAAGTCTTCTTGTCTTCAATGCACTTGCCTTGCTCTTCAATTCTCTGCAGAAAGATGAAGATTCCTTGGGTGAGTCATGCTTGGAAATTAAGCTACCCATTATCCATCCATTTTCCTTTTAATTTAATCTTAAAATAAGATAAAATTATGCCAAAAAATGGATAAAAATGATATGGGCCTTGTCTTGGTCGTGGGAGGCCCATAATATTGTGGAAATGATGTTTGAACCATGAAAACTTGGCCCCATTTGGAAAAAATGCATTTTTGAGCAATGTTGACTTTATGCATTTTCCAAAATTTAGCCAACTTCAACAAGGTGTAAATCCTTCAATTTTTGTCATATGAAGGAGATCTTGCACTTTTTGGAAATCTCAAAGAGTCCTCTAACCAATGTCTTTGGTCTCATGTCAAAATGATTTTTGATGCTCCTTGTGTGTCCTTTTGAAAAAAGTGTCTTTTTGTTGACTTTGAAAATGACCTGTAATGTCTTTGATCATATTTTTCAAATGGTGAATCCAATGACCATGGGATCAATGGCATTTGAAAGATAATTGAATTTCCTTCAAAATGAGCTTTGGTTTGAATTTTTTGGATGAAGGATGAGAGAGTTATGATCAGTCAAAGTTGAGTTGACTTTTCAGGCAAAAACCCTAATTTTAAATAGGGCCTCATAAAAGCTGTATTTCTCTGCATTTTTTACGGATAAACTCTCTTCCAATTTAGCTTCATAATTTTGTATGTTAGTTTTAACTTAATTTCGAATCAATTCTAAAAGAAGGCCACAACCAAACCTTAATCGAATGAAACCAAAGCTTACTGAAACGTAAACCATCGAACAGTAAAAAGCTAGAACCAAAATGGGAGATGATGAGCGATGATTTGGGGTTGTCTCGCAAGGAATAGAGGATCGTGAGTTTGTTGAGTGATTCCGAGAATCGCGTTTGGAGAAGCCATTTTCGAGCGTAAGAAAATCACTTCAGGGAAAGCGCTTATGGGCATGATCGTTACTGCTGCGATTTTTGTTCTTTCCAATTTTCTTTTACGTTACTGCATTCTCCTATTTCTTTTTCCATTACATTTCCCATTTTAAATTTTAATTATAGTAATAGCCACGTGTCTTTTTTTAATTGGTCCGTAAATTCAATTTTAAGAAGTGATCTAGTGCATTCATCCCTAGACCTTACCATGCTCGAGTGCAATCAACGCCATCTGATCATAATCAGACGACCACCCATGGAATTTTTGTTTGGATATTGTTGGACTCTCCAAGTTGGGCCTAGACAGTTTTACTGCACTACACCCTCTTAATCTGGTTCACACAAATAGCTATTTTTAAAGAATTTCTTTGTAAACCCCTTAACCTTTTTAGGGGCTTCTGGCAAAATTCCAATTTTACTCC
This sequence comes from Vicia villosa, assembly GCF_029867415.1. Lineage (NCBI taxonomy): Eukaryota > Viridiplantae > Streptophyta > Magnoliopsida > Fabales > Fabaceae > Vicia > Vicia villosa. The sequence goes on along the minus strand of NW_026705281.1, from coordinate 167,542 downwards.
CTAAATTCAAAGATACATATTCAAATGCACCCCATTTTATTTTTTTTATGGGTGTTTTCGGAGATGCATATATGAAACACCTATTTTGTCAAAAATAGAGGTGTTTCAGAGATGCATATCTGAAACACCTATTTTATTAAAAAATAGGGGTGTTTCAGAGATGTATCTCATAAAACTTTTTTTTTTAAGTTTTGGGGCTTTTCAGAGATTATCTCCGAATTAGGGTATATACATCAAACCTACAATAGAAACCCCTCGTTCTGTTTTATTCTCAAACTCAAACACCCCAAAATCTCTACTTTCAAACCGCATTTCAACTAATTTCTACTCATTTCCACTGATTGTAGCTCCTTATTTCAACACATTTCAACAACTCTCAAAGCTCTAAATTTGAGTAAGTTTCTCTGAATCCCCTGTTCTATTTTGTATGTGTATAATAAGTTGTTTAGAATAATTTAATTATATAGGTTGAGTATAATTTATAAAATGTGGTTGTTTGGTGTAAAAATTGCATTTTTGGATGATTTAGGTTGAAGTTTCAAAAATGACAGTCGCAGGTGTTTCAAAAATTGCATTTTTGGATGATTTAGGTTGAATCTTTTCTAAACACGGTTAAGTGCTTGCACCTTAGAACCGGCGCTCTGATGCCAATTGAAGGATAGAAAAACACTTAGAAAGGGGGGGTTTGAATAAGTGTAGCTTTAAAAACTTGACAGATAAAAATAAATTGCACAGTTATTTTTATCCTGGTTCGTTGTTAACTAAACTACTCCAGTCCACCCCCGCAGAGATGATTTACCTCAACTGAGGATTTAATCCACTAATCGCACGGATTACAATGGTTTTCCACTTAGTCAGCAACTAAGTCTTCCAGAGTCTTCTGATCACACACTGATCACTCCAGGAACAACTGCTTAGATACCCTCTAAGACTTTCTAGAGTATTCTGATCCACACGATCACTCTAGTTACAACCTGCTTAGATAACCTCTAAGACTTCCTAGAGTATTCTGATCCACACGATCACTCTAGTTCCTTACAACTTAATGTATTCAATTCTAAGAGTATTACAATTGCTTCTTAAAAGCTATAATCACAAACTGTGATATTTCTCTTAACGTTTAAGCTTAATCTCACTAATATATTACAACAGCAATGTAGTGAGCTTTGATGAAGATGAAGATTCTGAGCTTTGAGTAGAACAGAGTTTCAGCAAGTTAATATGAGTTGTTTTGTTCAGAATCGTTAACCTTGCTTCTCATCAGAACTTCATATTTATAGGCGTTGGAGAAGATGACCGTTGAGTGCATTTAATGCTTTGCGTGTTCCGTACAGCATCGCATTTAATGTTATACGCTTTTGTCAACTACCTCGAGCCTTGTTCACGCTGTGTCTACTGACGTTGCCTATAATAGCTTTTAACGTTCCTTTTGTCAGTCAGCGTAGCTTGCCACTTGTACTTCCTTCTGATCTGATGTTTGTGAATACAACGTTTGAATATCATCAGAGTCAAACAGCTTGGTGCAAAGCATCTTCTGATCTTCTGACCTTGAAGTGCTTCTGAGCGTGATACCATCAGAACTTCAGTGCTTCTGATCTCATGTTCTTCTGATGCTTCCATAGACCCATGTTCTGATTCTGCTTCGACCATCTTCTGATGTCTTGCCAGACCATGTTCTGATGTTGCATGCTGAACCCTTGAGACAAAGCTTCTGAGCGCTGAATTATGCATACTCTTTATATATTTCCTGAAAAGGAAATTGCATTGGATTAGAGTACCATATTATCTTAAGCAAAATTCATATTATTGTTATCATCAAAACTAAGATAATTGATCAGAACAAATCTTGTTCTAACAATCTCCCCCTTTTTGATGATGACAAAAACATATATAAATGATATGAATTTGCGATCAGAAAGAGCAGACGGCAAAAGACAAATTACACAGCTATAGCATAAGCATATGAATATGTCTCCCCCTGAGATTAACAATCTCCCTCTGAGATAAATAATCTCCCCCTGAAATAAATACTCGAAGAACTTTAATAAAAGACTTCCCTGATTATTTCGGTAGAGACGATCACATAAGCTTCTGTCTTCAGAGAATTCATAGCTTCTGACTTCTGCTTCCATTGGACAGCTTCAGAACTAGAATTTCTTTAGATCCCTAGAACACTCACAGCTTCTGATTCCTGCTTCCATCTAGGACAGCTTCAGAACTTGAATTTCTTTGATCTTCAGATCATTCACAGCTTCTGATTTCTGCTTCCACTTAGGACAGCTTCAGAACTTGAATTTCTTTGATCTTCAGAACATTCACAGCTTCTGATTTCTGCTTCCATTTAGGACAGCTTCAGAACTTGAGTTTTCTGGATCTTTAGAACATTCACATCTTCTGATTTCTGCTTCCCTCGGATAGCTTCAGAGCTTTGAATTTCTACCAACATCACTTCATGCTAGATTTGTATCAGAACATTGTTGAATGTACCAGAGCATCATCAGAGCATCTCTACATCCTGAAATGTTACAGAACAAAAACTAAACGACAAAAGTCAGCATGAACGAGTCAGAACATAAAATGTATATTAGAACACATGATATGTATCAGAGCCATATAGGCTAAAATAATGTATCAGAGCAAATAGAATTTTGTCAGAGCAAATAGACAAATATGGATCAAATTCTATTATCAGTGCTTCTGATTTATTCTTCTTTCTTGCTTCTGATTTCTGAAGCTTGACAGCACTCGGCTTGCTTCAGTTTCCATGAGCTTATTCTGTTTACAGAATAACACTTCTTATGGTTTTGCTTCTTGTGTTTGCTTTGAAGATTCTCTTCACTTCTTTATACCTGCAAAACACTTAAACCATATAGAACTTGCAGTTCTTGTTAGTAAATGTGTGGGAGCTTTACCCAGCAACTGATAGATTAATCAAAATCATTTATCATTTATCTTCTCCCCCTTTTTGTCATAACATCAAAAAGAATATTTCAAAAAATTCAGATGAATAAAACGACAAATAAAATCACTGGAATGTAAAAGCAAAGAAACTTTTCATTTATAATCAAAAAAGATTACAAGAGAGGAATGCAGAGAGATAGAGAAGGAGAACACAGACAGAATGTAAAAGAGAAAATATAAGAGGGAAGGAGAAGCGTTTGAAGAGAATTTAAAAGAAAATAAAATGAAACAAATGATGGATAGCATTTAATGTTACATGACATGAGGAGAGATAATAAAGACAAATGAGGTGACTAGCACAGTTACCTATGGTCGGCGTCCCTTCAACTGCACGCGCGCTTATCCATGAACAGTAACGACAGGTTTACCATCCCGAGATAAAACGTTACAGCTGTTTTGCTTTAAAAGAGGTTCTGAATCAACTTAGACAATGAAACGTTAGTAATAACCGAATCATAATTTCTAAAAGATTTCAATCAGAACTTCTGATTTAAAAAGAAATCCACATTCATTTCAGAAGATACTCATACGTAAGAACTTCTCATCTTCTCATTCTGGACATAAATCCATACTGATGTTCTTCAGAATGAACTTAAACCTATCTTCAGCCAGGGGTTTTGTAAAGATATCAGCCCATTGATGGTCATTATCAACAAAGTTTAAAGATATAACACCCTTCTGAACATAGTCCCTTATGAAATGATGTTTAATCTCAATATGTTTAGCCTTTGAATGAAGAATAGGATTCTTAGATAAACATATAGCAGAAGTATTATCACAGAATATAGGAATGTTACTCTCATATATCTGATAATCTTCTAACTGACTCTTCATCCAGAGCATCTGTGTACTGCAACCAGCAGCAGCGACATATTCTGCTTCTGTTGTTGATAGAGCAATAGTTGCTTGCTTCTTGCTATACCAGGAGATCAAATGACTTCCAAGAAATTGGCAACTTCCTGAAGTACTCTTTCTTTCAATTCTGTCTCCAGCATAGTCAGCATCGCAGAATCCTACTAAGTTGTATTCTTTAGATTTTCTGTAAACTAAGCCAACATTAGTAGTACCTTTCAGATACCTTAGAATTCTCTTAACAGCAGTTAAATGAGATTCTCTAGGATCTGATTGGAATCTAGCACACAAACAAACACTGAACAGAATGTCAGGTCTAGAAGCAGTCAAATATAGAAGAGATCCAATCATACCTCTGTATAACTTCTGATCTACCTTCTTACTTACCTCATCCTTACCTAGGATGCATGTTGGATGCATAGGAGTTTTGGCTTCTTTGCAGTCTAGAAGATTAAACTTCTTCAGAAGTTCCTTCACATACTTGGTTTGGTGAACATACGTTCCTTCTGATGTTTGATTTATTTGTATTCCAAGGAAATACTTGAGTTCTCCCATCATGCTCATTTCAAACTCAGCCTGCATAGACTCAGCAAACTCCTTTCCAAGTGTAGCATTAGATGTTCCAAAAATAATATCATCTACATATATTTGACAAATTAAAATATCCCTTTTAAAGGTTTTACAAAAGAGAGTAGTGTCCACTTTTCCTCTAGTGAAACCATTATCCAGAAGGAAAGAACTTAAGCGTTCATACCAAGCTCTGGGAGCTTGTTTCAATCCATACAACGATTTCTTTAGTTTAAAAACATGATTAGGAGACATAGAGTCTTCAAAACCAGGAGGTTGATGGACATAAACTTCTTCATCTATATAACCATTTAAGAAGGCACTCTTAACATCCATCTGATAGAGAGTGATGTTATGTTGAGTGGCAAATGAAATTAATAGACGAATAGATTCTAACCTGGCCACTGGTGCAAAGGTTTCTGTATAGTCAATCCCTTCTTGCTGACTATAACCCTGAGCCACCAGTCTGGCTTTCTTCCTTACCACTTCACCTTTCTCACTGAGCTTGTTTCTGAAGACCCATTTTGTACCGATTATATTGAATCCATCTGGTCTAGGAACAAGATCCCAAACATCATTCCTTGTAAACTGATTCAGTTCTTCTTGCATAGCAATTATCCAGTCTGGATCTTCTAGAGCATGATCAACAGAAGTTGGCTCGATCAAAGATACAAGACCTAATTGACAGTCTGCATTGTTCTTAAGGAATGCTCTTGTTCTGATAGGATCATCCTTCTTTCCAAGAATGACATCTTCTGAATGATCAGAGATGAGTCTGGATGATCTTCTGACAGATGGTTCTTCAGAAATGCTTAGATTCTCCAGAGAAGCTGATACTTGATCTTCCGATTCTTTGCTTCTGAGAAGCTCTGCTTCTGATGCGTTGCTTCTTGGCTCAACAACTTCTGATATATCAATATCCCAATCTGCAAAATTATCAAACTGCTTTGGTTTTTCAGAACCAAGCTTATCATCAAACCTGATATTGATTGATTCTTCTACAATCAATGTTTCAGTATTGTATACTCTGTAGCCTTTTGAGCGTTCAGAATATCCAAGAAGGAAACATTTTTGTGCTTTGGAATCAAACTTACCAAGATGATCCTTAGTGTTCAGAATAAAGCATACACATCCAAAAGGATGGAAATATGAAATGTTGGGCTTTTTATTCTTCCACAATTCATAAGGAGTCTTATTTAGAATAGGTCTGATAGAGATTCTATTCTGAATATAGCATGCAGTGTTTATTGCTTCTGCCCAGAAATGCTTAGCCATATTGGTTTCATTGATCATGGTTCTGGCCATTTCTTGCAGAGTCCTATTCTTTCGTTCTACAACTCCATTTTGCTGTGGAGTTCTAGGACAAGAGAAATCATGGGCAATACCATTTTCTTTGAAGAATTCTTCAAAGGATCTGTTCTCAAATTCACCACCATGATCACTTCTAACCTTTATGATTTTACACTCTTTTTCAGATTGAATCTGAATGCAGAAATCAAAGAACACTGAATGAGACTCATCCTTGTGTTTCAAGAATTTTACCCACGTCCAGCGGCTATAATCATCTACGATGACTAATCCATATTTCTTCCCTCTGACAGATGCTGTTTTGACTGGGCCAAACAGATCAATGTGCAAGAGTTCTAATGGCCTTGAGGTAGAGACAACATTCTTGGACTTGAATGCAGGTTTGGAGAACTTGCCCTTCTAACATGCTTCACAAAGAGCATCTGATTTGAATTTCAGATTAGGGAGTCCTCTGACAAGATCCAGTTTGTTAATCTGAGAAATCTTTCTCAAACTAGCATGACCTAATCTTCTGTGCCAGACCCACTGCTCTTCAGAAACAGACATAAGACAAGTCACCTTCTGACTCATAAGATCTTGCAGATCTGTCTTATAAATGTTGTTCTTCCTCTTGCCTGTAAATAGGATTGAGCCATCCTTCTGATTTACAGCCTTGCAAGACTTTTGATTAAAGATTATATCATAACCATTGTCACTCAATTGACTGATAGATAAGAGGTTATATGTTAATCCTTCTACAAGAAGTACATTAGAAATGGAAGGAGAGTTACCAGACTTTATAGTTCCAGAGCCAATTATCTTGCCCTTCTGATCTCCTCCAAACTTGACTTCTCCTCCAGACTTAAGCACCAGGTCTTGGAACATAGACCTTCTTCCTGTCATGTGTCGTGAGCATCCAGAGTCCAGGTACCACGACATGTTGTGCTTTGTCCTTTTTGCAGCCAAGGATATCTGCAATAGGAATAATCTTATCCTTAGGTACCCACATCTTCTTGGGTCCTTTCTTGTTAGATTTTCTCAAGTTCTGATTGAACTTGGGTTTAACATTGTAAGCAATAGGAGGAACAACATGATAATTTTTAATGTGAGTTTCATGATATTTCCTAGGTTGTGTCACATGCTTTTTGGTGTGTGTTATGTGAAAACTTTGAGCATGTGAAGTGTGCCTAATATCATGGGAGTGGCCATACTTGAACTGATCATACAATGGCTTGTATGTGAATTTCATTTCATCAACAGGTTCAAGTTTGTATGGGGTTTCACCCTCAAAACCAATGCCGACTCTTTTGTTTCCAGACACAGCATATATCATAGAAGCTAGCTGACTTCTGCCAATACTTCTAGATAAGAACTTCCTGAAACTTAAATCATATTCTTTCAGAATATGGTTTAGACTAGGAGTGGATTTTTCTGAATCAGAAGGAGATCCAACATTATTGGATAATTTTAAAAGTTTTTCTTTTAATTCAGAATTCTCCAACTCAAGCTTCTTTGTTTCAAATTCAAATAGCTTTTTCAGCTTTTTGTATTTGAGACTAATCTGAGACTTGAATTCCAGAAGTTCAGTTAGACCGGAAACTAACTCATCTCTAGTAAGTTCAGAAAATACCTCTTCAGAATCTGATTCTGATGTAGATTCTGATCCGTCATCTTCTGTCGCCATCAACGCACAGTTAGCCTGCTCATCTTCAGAGTCTGAATCATCTTCTGACTCATCCCAGGTTTCCATAAGACCTTTCTTCTTTTGAAACTTCTTCTTGGGATTTTCCTTCTGAAGTTTTGGACATTCATTCTTGAAGTGTCCAGGCTCATTGCATTCATAGCACATGACCTTCTTCTTGTCAAATCTTCTGTCATCAGAAGATTCTCCACGTTCAAATTTCTTTGAACTTCTGACGCCTCTGAACTTCCTTTGCTTGTTCTTCCAGAGTTGATTTAGCCTTCTGGAGATCAAGGACAGTTCATCTTCTTCTTCAGATTCTGATTCTTCAGGATCTTCTTCTCTAGCCTGAAAAGCGTTAGTGCATTTCTTGATATTGGATTTTAATGCAATAGACTTACCTTTCTTTTGAGGCTCATTTGCGTCCAGCTCTATTTCATGGCTTCTCAAGGCACTGATAAGCTCTTCCAGAGAAACTTCATTCAGATTCTTTGCAATCTTGAATGCAGTCACCATAGGACCCCATCTTCTGGGTAAGCTTCTGATGATCTTCTTTACGTGATCAGCCTTGGTGTATCCCTTGTCAAGAACTCTCAATCCAGCAGTAAGAGTTTGAAATCTTGAAAACATCTTTTCAATGTCTTCATCATCCTCCATCTTGAAGGCTTCATACTTCTGGATTAAAGCGAGAGCTTTAGTCTCCTTGACTTGAGCATTTCCTTCATGAGTCATTTTCAAGGACTCATATATGTCATAGGCCGTTTCCCTGTTAGATATCTTCTCATACTCAGCATGAGAGATAGCATTCAGCAAAACAGTTCTGCATTTATGATGATTCCTGAAAAGCTTCTTCTGATCATCATTCATTTCTTGCCTTGTCAGCTTTACGCCACTGGCATTTACTGGATGTTTGTAACCATCCATCAGAAGATCCCATAGATCACCATCTAGACCAAGAAAGTAACTTTCCAGTTTATCTTTCCAGTATTCAAAGTTTTCACCATCAAATACCGGCGGTCTAGTATAACCATTGTTACCGTTGTGTTGCTCAGCAGAGCCAGATGTAGATGCAGGTGTAGACTTTGCAGTTTCATCAGCCATCTTTTACTGAAGCGTTTTTCTCTTCTTGAATCTTTTCTAAACACGGTTAAGTGCTTGCACCTTAGAACCGGCGCTCTGATGCCAATTGAAGGATAGAAAAACACTTAGAAAGGGGGGGGGGTTTGAATAAGTGTAGCTTTAAAAACTTGACAGATAAAAATAAATTGCACAGTTATTTTTATCCTGGTTCGTTGTTAACTAAACTACTCCAGTCCACCCCCGCAGAGATGATTTACCTCAACTGAGGATTTAATCCACTAATCGCACGGATTACAATGGTTTTCCACTTAGTCAGCAACTAAGTCTTCCAGAGTCTTCTGATCACACACTGATCACTCCAGGAACAACTGCTTAGATACCCTCTAAGACTTTCTAGAGTATTCTGATCCACACGATCACTCTAGTTACAACCTGCTTAGATAACCTCTAAGACTTCCTAGAGTATTCTGATCCACACGATCACTCTAGTTCCTTACAACTTAATGTATTCAATTCTAAGAGTATTACAATTGCTTCTTAAAAGCTATAATCACAAACTGTGATATTTCTCTTAACGTTTAAGCTTAATCTCACTAATATATTACAACAGCAATGTAGTGAGCTTTGATGAAGATGAAGATTCTGAGCTTTGAGTAGAACAGAGTTTCAGCAAGTTAATATGAGTTGTTTTGTTCAGAATCGTTAACCTTGCTTCTCATCAGAACTTCATATTTATAGGCGTTGGAGAAGATGACCGTTGAGTGCATTTAATGCTTTGCGTGTTCCGTACAGCATCGCATTTAATGTTATACGCTTTTGTCAACTACCTCGAGCCTTGTTCACGCTGTGTCTACTGACGTTGCCTATAATAGCTTTTAACGTTCCTTTTGTCAGTCAGCGTAGCTTGCCACTTGTACTTCCTTCTGATCTGATGTTTGTGAATACAACGTTTGAATATCATCAGAGTCAAACAGCTTGGTGCAAAGCATCTTCTGATCTTCTGACCTTGAAGTGCTTCTGAGCGTGATACCATCAGAACTTCAGTGCTTCTGATCTCATGTTCTTCTGATGCTTCCATAGACCCATGTTCTGATTCTGCTTCGACCATCTTCTGATGTCTTGCCAGACCATGTTCTGATGTTGCATGCTGAACCCTTGAGACAAAGCTTCTGAGCGCTGAATTATGCATACTCTTTATATATTTCCTGAAAAGGAAATTGCATTGGATTAGAGTACCATATTATCTTAAGCAAAATTCATATTATTGTTATCATCAAAACTAAGATAATTGATCAGAACAAATCTTGTTCTAACATCTTGTAGTGCGTTCTGATATGCATCTCCGAAAGATATTTTGAGGTTTTCAGGGGTTTATTTTACCCCTACATGGTGTATAAAGAAATTCCCCTATTTTTTTAGTTCATCTACCTTAAGCCATTTGCAATTTTTGTTGATTAACATCCTCCTAATTTTTGTACCCCTTATTTTAATTAATTTTTAATTATTTTATTGATTATTTTAAGTTGATTTTTATTATATTATTTTTTATTAAATACTGTTAGATCCAAATTGCATTGAAATATCCAATTTAATTGCTTATTAGTCAAATAAATAAAATTCTCGAATTGATTAATTAGTTGTTTTTTCTCATGAATGATCAAAAGTAATGTATTCAATTATTTTTGTTTCCTCTTAAACTAAAATCTTTTTCTTAAAATGGATGAAAAATGATTCGTTGGGTGTATGCCTCTCTTTCTCCAAAGTATTTGAACGCCCGTTGTATAGCTCATGGTCTGAATACTTGTCTTCCTTCTCTAAAATGCTTAATAGGATGCTATCGAATGCTACGAGCCCTAAGTAGTGAGGAAGGAACCTTTGACGTATGTCTCTCTATTTCGAGAACTTGAACACTAGTCGTATGAATTGTCGTCCAAAGTGCCCATCTTCACTCATGGACTTTAGTTTGATTCGTATCAAACATCATTTCTCAATAAAGGACGAAAAAGGTCTTGTCAGTGTATACCTAACATTACTCCGAGTATTTTGATGCCTGTTGTATAGCATGTGGCCTGGATACTTGTCTTCCGACCAAAATCAATTATTAACCAATCAAACCATATTTTTCTACCTTAGGGCAACACAAAACCTTTTCATAAATGAACATGTTATATTTGTTCTATCAAAATACAAACAAACGCTTAAGCCTCACATGCGCGCGCATGCCAACTACGTTTAAATAATAGAATGCGATCAAAGATCATCCATTCTATTGCAATGCAAATTAACGCTTAAAGTCTCCCATATGCGAGCATACAGAAAACGTTAAGCTGCTAAAATGCGATCTTAACATTAGTCAATAAAATCAACCAACAACCACTTATTTTCTACTAAGAATTACGTAGCATTGAGTTCTCCATCGCACCTGAAGATACGTAAGAGCGAGATTCACTTTTCGTCAGGCACAATAACTAAGAACTTATTTTTCAATCTAATTAAAGTCTTTATTTTCACTTTTAAAATAAGGTAATAATAGAAAGAAGTCGCAAGTAACTTTTAACTAACACCTATACGAAAGATGATCAAATAATTCTCGTTGAATACAATAAATATAAGGGGTTCTAATATCTTCCCCTTATATAATTAATTGTCAAACTCAAATTTAATTGTGACGACCATTTTCTTTTTATTTTTGGATTTTCTGAATTGCTGGTTACATAGAAGGTTTTTCGAAATAATATGAACTAAAGCTCATGGTCTGCTACAATCTATAACCTCATTAATAATTAAGAGGATACATAATTCAAAACAGGCCCACCAAACCAATATTTGCTCGGTATTAATTACTACCCAATATTGAAAAATGCAATTCTCCACATAAAATTTAATTCCTTCCCAATCAAGGTAGGTAGTTGCTTAGGTTCTTTATTGACAGAAATATAAGTAATCCTATAAAGGGGAATGAAAAACAAAAGTAGTATTAACAGAGCTCAAATACCAAAGTAACACCACAATCTTCACCTTCATTTTTTTATAAATTGAAAAAAACACAAACATAACAATGATTTTAAAATTAATTAATCATTATTTTTTTATTATTTAAAAATAAAAATAATAATTTTTCTATTTCATTATTACAATCACCTCATAATTCCAAATTTAATAATAAATTAACTTTAAATAAATTTTAAATTTTATCTCTTTTTATTAGTTGTTTTTAAAAATATAAATTTAAATTGTTTGTATGCATTTCTCATAAATTGAATTCTAACGGAACATATAAATTAAAGTGAGTTTTCTTTTGCTGAATTCCTTTTACAAATAATTCCCCTATATATAATATATATAAACAAAACTTAACACATTTTCTTTCCTTTTACAAATAATTCTCCTATATATAATATATATAAACAAAAAACACATTTTCTTTCCTTTTACAAATAATTCCCATATATATAAACAAAACTTAACACATTATCTTTCAAAGTCATATCTAACATATCAAAATAATTAACATATCATTCCTAAAAACTTTTTTTTTTTTGACAAAAGCAAACTTAATGACATTCATTCAACACATGATGTTCAATACAAGGAGGAATCATATGAATAACACTACGCCTAGCCCAAGAATTGGCCGCCTTCGCGAGGGAGTGGGCAACCGAATTCGCTTGACGCCTAATAAACTTCACCTCAAAGTTGGAGAAAACATGTAATAAATTTTTAATAGACATAATAATTAAACTAAATTCCGAGCCACCCTCGTGGTCGGAGTGGATAGCTTGAACAACCTGTTGAGAGTCACTTTCGAAGATAATATTGTCAAGTTGCAAGGTTATAGCTTCTTCAATAGCTTCTTTTAGGGCATAAGCTTCTGCTTCAAGGCTGGAGAGGGTACCAATATCCCAAGCTATACCTGCAATAATGAAATTACCTCTATTATCACGAATACACCATCCCCTATTAGTAGTCCCAACGCGACTGTTAAACCCCGCATCCACATTGCACTTTAACCATCCTTCCGCTGGTGGGTTCCAATTTGTGATATTCTGAATGTTATTTTCTCTTCCTTGAGTTCTTTGTGCTGTAAGCCAATCATGCCAATTTCGAAAAGCAATCATACCCAATTTAGGTGCTTCCTCCTTCTCATTATGCCAAATAAAATCGTTTCTATTTTTCCAAAGCACATCCATCATAACTGCAAATCTACCAGCAACCATCCTATCTTCTGAGCTACATATATTAAATATTAGAGATTTTACATCACTAAACTTATGTAAACGGGGCTCTAGAAAATCCGACAAACCTGCTGTCCTCCAACACTGAATAGTCATATCACAACCAAAAAATACATGCCAATCATCCTCAATATTATTTCCGCAGAGCTGACAATCTGGTGGGCATTGTACCTGATGTTGAGGAAGTCTAGTCCGTGATGGTAAACATTCCATGCAAATCCTCCACAACAGATGCTTGGTTTTCGATGGTGCTTTAATTCTCCAAAGACTATTCCAATCCTCCTTCACACTATCAGTATTTTGACTCCTTCTAGAGTTTACCCACAACTTATAGCCAGATCTCACACTATACTCTCCATTTTGCTCCTCTTTCCACACTAATCTATCTTCGACCACCTCTTGCAACAATGGAACTTGTACTATGTCTTCGGTAGCTACATAATCAAACAAATCCTCAATCAATCTTGTATTCCATTCTTTCGCATTAGGCAACATAAGATGGTTAACGTTAATATCGTATGTACCTTGCTTTTGGGGTCCAACAATGCATCCTTCTCTTCTCCCCCTAAGCCAAGGTTCGTCCATTGCCTTAATTTGACTTCCATCACCTATACTCCACCTGTACCCTAATGTTAAGACATCTCTTGCTTTCCACAAGCTTCTCCACACAAAGCTAGGATTGTATCCAATTTTTGCATTTAAGAAAGAAGTACTAGGGTAATACCTTACTTTGAAGATTCTGGAGACAAGAGTATGCAGCCTTGTTAACAAATTCCATCCTTGTTTAGCAACCATAGCCATGTTAAACGCTTTAAGATCCCTAAAACCCAACCCACCTTCCGCCTTAGAAGGAGTTAGCTTGTCCCAAGCCATCCATCTTATACCATGCTTATGGTTATTTCCTTCCCCCCACCAGAATGAATTCATCATCTTTTCAATATCATTGATTACCGCATCTGGTAGAATAAAGATGCTCATGATATAGGCTGGAATAGACTGAAGAACCGATTTTATCATAATCTCCTTTCCCGCTTTTGATAAAGACCTACCCCTCCATGAGTTGATCCTCTTCCAAATACGATCCTTAATAAAAGAAAAAGTAGCCTTCTTACTTCTTCCAATCATCGACGGTAATCCTAGGTACTTTCTGGTTCCCATAACGTGACGAACTCCCATAATCTTTGCAATATCCTCCTGCGCCGGTTTGCTTAAATTCCGGCTAAAAAACACTTCTGACTTATGCATATTAATCTCCTGGCCTGAAGCGTCAGCATAGGTACTAAGCACATTCATAAGACGTGTCACCTCCGTGAGATTGGCCCTGCAAAAAAGAAAACAATCGTCAGCAAAAAGCAGATGGGACACACTCGGTGCCCCTCTGCACACCTGGAATCCATGGATATCACCACTCGCCACTTCTTTCTGAATAAGAGCTGAAAGACCCTCCGAGATAAGGATAAAGAGATAAGGAGACAGTGGGTCCCCTTGCCTGAGTCCTCTTCCTGGTTCAATTGGTCCAACACGGTCTGAATTAATAAGAACAGAATAGTGCACCGAGGTAACACACATCATGATCCAATGTATCCATTTCTCCACAAAACCCATTCTAGCAAGCATACCTCTCAGGAAACCCTAGTCGACTCTATCATACGCCTTACTAATGTCTATCTTAAGAGCCAAGTGGGCCTTGTTACCCTTGGTCTTCCGTTTGAGAGCATGAATAATTTCTATAGCAATCATCGCATTATCAAGAATGGAACGCCCCTCCACAAAAGCCGATTGTTCCTCAGATACACATTTGCCAAGTAGAACTTTCATTCTGTTCGCAAGAACTTTGGACACTAATTTGTAAACCACATTGCACAATGATATTGGTCGAAAGTCCTTCATATCGTGTGGGTTGACGCACTTAGGGATTAGGCAAATATTAGTATCATTTAGAGATTAAGGAAAAAAACCCCTCTCCAACCAGTTCGTAGCTGCCTTCCAAATATCATCTCCACATAAGTCCCAAAAGTGATGAAAAAAAGCAGGATTGAAACCGTCAGGTCCAGGGGCTTTATCTGGATGCATCTTAAGAGCTGCTGCATGAAGCTCTGTTTTAGTGATAGGTAGCAGTAGCCTATCATTCTCTTCGCTAGTAACCCTCTGTTGAATGTTATTAAGAACTGGATCATAGACTCCATTGTTAGCTCCATAAATATTCTCAAAATAGGATCTTGCGATTTCACCCATGCCCAATTGATCCCTGACTTCAATACCATTTTCCTGAACCAACATGTCAATTTGCTGTCTATTCCTTCTTATCGTAGCGGATAAGTGAAAGAATTTCGTATTGCGATCACCGTCTCGCAACCAATGCATTTTAGCTCTTTGCTTCCAATAGGTATCCTCTCGAATAAGGGCCTTATTATATTCACTTTGTGCCTCGAAAAAACGAGACGTCGAGACCGGATCCTGTTTATCTCGACATTGTTCCATTGTTTCTTTATTTCTCTGTTACTCTTCTTTGTTTTTCCTGTTTCTATTTCTGCTCCACCTTCCCAACTCTTCTGCACACAAGGAGAGACGTTGCTGCACTTCATTTGCTTCACCTCTTCGCCACCCATTATTGACAACTTCCATAACATCCTCTTCTTGCAGCCAGCTGTTCTCGAATCTGAACGTATACTTCTTGCCGCTACATTGGATAGGATCGCAGTAAAGAATTATGGGACTGTGATCAGAGTGAGATGCTATAAGATTTACAAGTTTACTGTCCGGAAAAAACTCCAACCATGTCGAGGTCGATAAAGCACGATCTAACCTCTCCTCCACAGCATGGTCCGTACCACGACTTTTAGCCCAAGTGAACTGGTATCCTTCAAGTGGAATGTCAGTGAGCTCATAGTCACTAACAGCTTGCTGAAAGCCGAAGCACAACCAATTTGGGTGAGGGTGGATACCTCGCTTGTCTTGTTGAGTCAAAAGATCATTGAAATCACCAATGATACACCAAGGCGTATCTGACATTAACCGTAAGTTTCGTAGTAAATCCCACGCTTGTCTCCTTCTGCTCCTCTCGGGATATCCGTAGTAACACGTGAGCCTCCACACTCCTTTAATATCGTCCCGAATCTCCATGTTAACATAATTTCTTGTAAAGTTCACCACACTGCAACTTTTAGTGTCCCTCCACATAACCGCTAAACCGCCGCTTCTACCTTCTACATCCACCGTGAAACAAGCTTCAAACTTCAATGATACACGGATTGTCTCCATCTTGCGAGCTTTAGATAACGTTTCCGATAAGAACAGAATATCTGGTTTGTACTGTTGAGCCAACTTTCGTAAGTTCGGAATTGCTCTGGGGTTGCTCAGCCCACGGCAATTCCAACTTAAGATTTTCATAATTCCCGGCAGTCCTGGCTGCCAGGACTTGCCGATAAAAAATGCTGACTCATTGCATCATCTTTTACTGCTTTCTCTTCCTCACTTTCTCTTCTTCTTTTCTTATCAGCTTGATCTTCTTCATTGACTTGGTTGTAGGGGCTTGGATGGGGCTCAAAAAGGTTGTTGTTGATGATACGTAATTGGTTATCAGGTTTTAGGGTCTCAGTGTTCAGGCTGCGGTTTAATTGGCTTTGTTTCTGGTTGCTGTGGGTTGTTTTAGTTTGCATGGTTTTACTCTTAAACTTGAAAGGCTTAAGGTTAAGGGCGGAGGAAGCTGGGCCAGTATTATTTTTTATAATACTTGGGATTGGGAAAGGATTGTTTATCGGGCTGGGGAAATTCATGTCTTGATTGGAATTTTTATGAAGCAGGGGGTTACGGGTGTCTTGTGTGGATGGGATTGTTTCATGCACGTGAGGATTATTCTGATTGGTCAAGGTAGTAATTGGTTGGTTGAGTTGTGTGGGGTCGTTACCGCTAGGTGGGGTCGGGGACAAATTTGTTTTGGTGAGCATTAAATGAGTGGTATTTTTTGACGGTAATGGGTGTTGGGTGGTGAATGAAGAGTGGGGAAAATTTGTTGGGTTACTGTTTTGGAAAGATGGGATTTGAAAAGTTGTCGGTTGGTTGTTTTGGAAAGTTTTTTGGTCATGATTGAGAAATAAAAGCTGGCTGTGATTATTCTGATTGAGGGATAAATGCTTGGTTTTATTGCTGTGTAACGCACCATTATTTCCATTATTACGCATGATTACTGTCTGGGACATTGTCGGCATTCTAACATTTGTGTCTCCAACTACTGCTGATGCTACTCCACTCGCCTCTCCAACATCTTGAGCGTCACGCGCCTGGGTAGGAGCCGCAACATACTCACATTCTGTTCCACCTGAATTTTCATTCTTTAGCCATCTTGATGATGACCCACTCCCGTACCTCCTTTGATCTGCTCTGATGCTATTAGACCACCCCCGGACTCCATCATCCTCCACCATAGCAAATCGTACTTCACACCTTTGTTCAGAGTGACCCAATATTCCACAGACAAAGCAAAAGAGGCTAAGTTTCTCGTATTTGAAGTTTACAATGCACCACTCACCTCCTTTATTTTTTACTCTTGTTTGTTGCTTGAGCGGATGCCTGACATCTATCTTAACACGCAGCCGCATGTATTGACGCCAAAAGCTCGTATTGTTGTTTTTATCATATTCGACAAACTCACCAATATAGTTAGCCATTGCTTTTCCTACCTTCTCCAACATGAGACCCGCCGGAAGGTTATGAATTTGCACCCAGAAATCCACTTGAAATAAAGGGATGTTTTCAATTTGCCCTCCCATCCTAACTTTCTCAAGAATTAGCAGATGGTTGTCAAATGTCCACGACCCTCCCTTTACTGCTGCCTCCATATCAAGGGGATGCGAAAAATGAAATAAGAATAGATCATTAGTCGATTGCTTAATCGTAACACCCTTCACCGGTCTCCACATATCCGCCACTCTCAATTTCATCGATTTCACATGAATGGGCTTATCACACAAGAATCGCCCAACTAGACACCATCTAAGATCCACCACCTCTACTCCTTCCTCCTCCAAATCAAAACAAAAACCGTCATCTTCACCTTCCTCTTGAATAGACAAATTCCCAATACTTGGACTTGCCATTCTGAATCACTAACTCAGACGTTTAGACCAAAAAAACCAGGAAAGAAAAAGGACCAGGCTTCTCAATAGAGAAGAAAAACTGAAACCCTAGCAGAGCCAGGAAAAACTTAAACAGCTGTTATGTGTATTTTCAATTTTTTTAAAAAAAATCTTAAATGCAAAACAGCTGTTACAAGTTTTAGTTTTTAAAATTAAAAAACAAAAACATTTTCAAAATATGCCATAAAAAGAAAAAGAAAAATAAAAATATCATAAAAATTGCTAAAAATAAGTCTACGCGTGAGTTCTGACACGACATAGTATCTGCAAAAAAGTGTTTTTCCATTGAATTCTCTGCAAAACACGCAACGGGAGGAGGACCCTAAACGCTCGTGACTCCATCGTGATTTTCAAAATGATCCCATACTTTATTTGCAATGCAATAATACGACAAAAAGATAATTTAAATTAAATGAAAATGTTTTATAAATAGCCGACATCAACACCATGTATACATCATTTCCAAATTTTATAGTATAGTTTTTGTCTTCAATTCTCTTCTGTTTTGATATTACATAGTATTGAAATAGTGTTAGTTTATGTGTCACATTCCGAAAAATAAATGCACTTCTCAATTATAAGTTAGATGATGACTAATAAATAGTTAGTTGATTAATTTATAATATTTAATAATTGAATGTTAAATTAATTTTTATATATATATATATATATATATATATATATATATATATATATATATATATATATATATATATATATATATATATATATATATATATATATATAAAATAAGATAAAATATTTTTAATTCATTTAAATAAGAGTTTTGTTACAATAGACCCACTTGTTTTTATAATGTCTATTTTAGCAACATGCACCTTAGGGTACATTTAAATATTTTTTAGTTAAAATTTACTAAAACACACCTTCATAAAATTAAGTGGGTGTATTATAGCAAATTCCTGTGGGGTTTGCTATAATACACCCACTTATTTTTATGAAGGTCTATTTTAACAACATGCACCTTAAGCTGCATTTAACTATTTTGTAGTTAAAGCTTACTAAAATAGACCTTCATAAAAACAAGTGGGTATATTGTAGCAAAACCCTTTAAATAATTAGTATTATTATCACTAATTATAAATATGATATAAGATTGTCTTTGAGAAGTACAAAGCAGAATATCTAACAAAATTTAAAATTTGGATGTTTATCCTACCATCCCACTTATACCTGGCACTCTCACATCAGAATTGCTATTATCTTATTTATGCCTTTACTAAATATGTTTGGATTTATTTATTTTTGTGTTTATTGATTTTTTTTTTAAAGTACTAAATTTTTTTTGATAAAAATGCATTGATTTTTGGTAAGTATTTGTGGAAATACTAGATTTTTTAAAATATTCTATAGTTTTTTAAATTTTTGAAAATAACTGATAGTTATATATATTTTTCTAATACTATCAGATTTTTTTTAAAATCTATCGAAAAATCCGATAGTATAAATATATTTTTTTGTTTATTGAATATGAATTATTGTTTTTTAAATTTTTTTGAATAATTATCAAATATCAAATTTTTCAAAAAATTCAGTATGTTAAATTTTTTAAAAAATCTATAAAATTGGATACTGAACTTTTAAAAATATACTACCGGATTTTTCAATTGCACTATCAAATTTTTTATTCGCTTTTTTTGTCGATATATTTCAACAAAAATATATTTGTCATTATGAAAATATGTGAGGGTGTCAGGTATAAGGTATAAGTTATAAGTGGAGTGTGACAGTTTTAAATTATGGTTACAAAGGGCCTCATAAACTTTTTTCCAAACAAAATATGACTTTTTTGATTTGTGACATTTAAATAGTAACTAACTACACCTTCCCATTACTAATCATATTTTTTTTATAATTTGAAATTAAAAAACTATTATAAACATTTTGAAAATTTTAAATTTTTACCAAACACTAACATAGATATATGATTCCTAGAAATAATAAGCTTAGGAATAGGATTTCAAAGAATGATATTTCATAATTTAAAACAAACGCACTCTTAACTGTGTTAGTATAGATATATAATTCCTAGAAACAATAAGCTTAGGAATAGGATTTCAAAAAATGATATTTGATAATTTAAAACAAACGCACTCTTAACTGTGTTAGTGTAAAGGGAAACCCCCTTTTATCATTGTCAAACAAGGTTGCTTATATACAAGAGTGAGTTATTATTTGTAGAATAAGCAACTACTATTAGTCGGATAATTAACATATAATTAATTACGAACCAATACAACGACTTGTTAAAAGCTTTCTAACATACATTTCCATAATCTGAAAACGCAAAAATAGATTACAAAACAAATTTGAAACACGCTAACTACTAATTGTCTTCAAGTTCACATACTCTAAGTCTTTTCCTCGTGGTGCAAAAGGAATCTAGTTTCAAATATTTTGTTAACACCTCTACAAGTTGAACCTCTGAGAAGCAATAACACATTTCGATGATTCCATCTTTAGTTAGATCTCTTAGGAAGTGAAACTTAACATCTATGTGTTTGCATCTTTCATGCATGATTGGATTCTTCGACAACTTGGTTGTAGTGCTGTTATCACACATTATAATTATGATTTGTTTCTGAGTTTGCCCAAGCTGGATAATGATATTTCAAAGTCAAATGCCTAGACAAGCACATGAGGCAGCTTCTACAAAATCAACTTCAGTGGTAGAAAGAGTAATTATGGATTATTTCTTTGAAGACCATGAGATTGAGCTTGAACCAAGCATGAACACATAGTCTGTTGTGATTTTCCTGTCATCACTATCTTCTGCATAGTCTGAATCTGACCACCTTAACAACCAAGGCCGATCTTGGGCCAAGACAACCAGGACCACATCCTAGTGCCTAAAAAAATAGAGTCTCAAAATTTTGGGTGATGGACTTTGTAAATTAAAAAGAAATATGATTATATATACATTATGTGAAAATTTTAGTATATATTACATCTGCAACGCAATGAAATGAGTATTTTGCTAATGTATGCGGTCGCGTGTTCGAACTAGAAACCAATATTTATAATTTTAAGTAACTCTTTTCATAAATTGCCAAAAAAGATAATGTCAAATGAAATAGAATACAATTGGAAAATGCAAGTTCTACCATGACCAACAAATCTAGTCAAATTCTTTGCATGTATGCGCTTTTATATTTATATATAGCCATTTTTATTATTTGTCACGGGCCTCTAAAAAGTCAGGACTGATCCTACTTGCAACACTAGTTTATCATTTCTCTTGTATAAGACACCAAATGTGTAAGATTAGCAAATAAGAGAATATGAATAGAGTTTGGAGAAATAATAGCTGGGGAAAAAGGAACAGTGCCTTTAATCCTCACATGATTAAGTAGGATAACAATCAAAAGTTGAGTAACAAGGTCGAAGTAAATAGATACAAAGATAAAAGTTGTGATGCTCATAAAAATATCGAAATACAAACTGAGATTAGAGACAGAAGAAACATGCATGAAGTTAACATGAACAAAAAAGAGAAAGGGAGAATAGATTTATCTCTTAGAGATGATGAAATGAAGACTCTGAACCCTAACACGGAATTGATCAACATCCACATTGACGCCAACATGACGGTTGAGGCAAAGTGGCATCTGGGGCTATCTTTCATGATGGAACAAACAAATTAGTTGCGGAGATACATTGGAAACAAATGGGGTATTATAATCTCTTAACCGCATATTCATATTCACACTAACAACACTACTTTAATAGAAAGGATTCAGAGAGTGTATAATGTCTATAGGAAAGAAGAAGGGGGATAGAACACATTATGAATACCAAGTGAACATCATCAAGAGAACCCTAACTAGCTTTAAGAAACTTGTATCGGATACACTAGACGGGAAGATAACATCTAAACCCACGAAATAGTACAGGAGCTATAAATGGTTGGAATGGTTTACATCTAATTAAATCCAATATTAATTTTCAGAAAGCCTTGTTATATTAATTAAGCTAATGAATTTTTTCTTAAAAAAATATATTATATTTAAACAATTGATCTAAACACTTCAAAACCCTCCCAACACCTTGTCCAATACAATTTCTTAATTTTTTAAATTAAGAAGAATTTAATTTTTGAATAAATCTATGTCCTTCAAAACTCTCCTCTCATAAATCTCAAACAAAACCTTAGAATAATCTCTAAGTTACTCTCTATCTACTATCCAGCTACCTGAGGCTGAAATACATCTCAAATACTTATATTTTGGAAGATCATTCTATCAATATCCAACTATGTCTTAGAATATCCTAGAAAGGTAAAGAGCATCACTTTGACACTTTCTAATAAAAATATCTCATGTCTAATCTAATACTATCTCTATAAAGCAGTCTCCATTCACATATAATAAATCAATATAATAAGGTCTTTTCTTAGGCCTCATCATATCATGTTATTATAATAATAATACCCTAAGTATGAAATGAAACATATCTCGCCGTTCATAAAAGACACCGCCGTTTGACTAGTATATCACAACCAACCTTACATTTCCACATACATAAAAAGTTTATCATCCTGATAACACGTGTTTATTCATATTCATTCATTTCTTACACTTATCAAAACCTTACATAAACCACCAAATCCATTCTTCTCATAACACATTCTTCTCTCATTCTCTCTTTCTCTCTCTCTCATTCTCATCTTCTTTCCTCTTCCACTCATGGCGGCTATAGAAGAGTTACCTTCTTCCATTCCTCACCTTTCTTCCAAGGTATATATATTTTACTAATCAGTTACTTTCAAATCTTGATTAACCTAATTTTATCGTCTAGTTGCATTTTTTTAATTATTCTTTGCGATCTTGAGCACATGCATGATGCATTACACGACATTTTGTTAGATCATGATAATATATATAAAGTTTGTTTTTCTTTGCTAGTTTTTGTTTGACTGTGATTATGATAGTTGAAAATTTGAAAGCAACCATGCTTTGTTCACGTTGTTGTTAAATTAATTGAATGAAATCTCACGAATCTATATAAAATTGGACACATCACGCGTTCAGCGCCTTAGTCGTTGGTAGTAGTTGGAGTGAAACTCACAGCTAAGGTTATGTTTGGTGTGTGTTGATGTTGAATTTTCTCTATTTATAGACACCAATTTTGATCTGTGTGTTCATAATTCTAGGCTTCTAGTATTTATTCAATTGAAAGTACTGGCTTAGGATTTTTATTTTGATTTCGGTTTTAGTTTAATTTAAGTAGCTATGGCAATTGAAGATTCAGTTCCGGTTTTAACAAATTCTGATTCTGCTGAGCAGGAAAAAGTGCTTCCTTTAACTGATAGTATGATGGAAAGGGGTTTAGGGAGATTTGGTTGGTTAGAGTTTGTGCAGTGCATTCTTGTTTCATTTGCAATGTTCTTTGATGCACAGCAATCGTTCTTAGCTATCTACACTGACGATTACCCGACTTGGCATTGCACGAATTCGACCGTGTGTAACTCAGATTCTAATATCTGTGATATCCCTAAATCTTCATGGTCATGGGATGGACCGTCGCACAAAACAGTGATATCTCATTGGAATCTTGAATGTGCTAGCAGCTTCATAACAGGTTTACCGCAGTCTTCGTTCTTTATTGGTTGCCTTTTCGGTTCGTTTCTTCTTGCAACTTTAGCGGATACTTCACTTGGAAGAAAGAACACGCTTGTTTTCTCTGGTTTATCAATGTCTATATTTTCAATTCTCATAGTTTTCTCTACCAATATTTGGATTTACTCTGCTTTTAAATTCGTCATTGGCTTTTTGCGTTCATCAATCGGAACTTGTGTTTTAGTTTTGTTGACCGAAAAAGTTAGTACTGAGTGGAGGTTCACCGTTGGTATTGTGGAATATTTCTGCTTTACATTAGGGTATATGTCACTACCTGGTATAGCTTATGTCAACAGATTTAACTCATGGAGATCGGTTTACATCTGGACATCGGTTCCTGCTATTTGTTACTCGATTCTTGCTTATATCTTTGTTACCGAGTCTCCTAGGTGGCTTCTAATGCAAGGAAGACATCAAGAAGCCATGGCAATGCTTACAGGAGTTTCTTCATTAGAGAATGGTAATGATATGACAGTAGCTTTAATAGAAGCTCCGGTGAATAAACAAAAGGCTTCAATTTTCCAACTATACTCATCAATAGCCGAGTTGTTTGGGAGAGGTTGGGCTTTAAAGAGAATTGTGGCAATCATGGTGCTTGGTATTGGAATTGGAATGGTGTATTTTGGTATGCCATTAGCAGTTGGGAACTTAGGATTCGACATCTACCTGGCTGTTGTGTTCAGTGCCTTGATGGAAATACCGTCTTGTGTGGCTACCTACTTCTTGGAGAATCGCCGAAGAAAACCTTCAGTTCTTGTATTCTCGGTAGCTAGTGGTGTATGCTGTATAATGTGTGTTGTTGTTGGATTAGGAATACCAGAAATTCGAGTCGGATTAGCCATGGCATCGTTTTTCAGTGCTTGTACAGCTTATAATGTGTTTCTCATTTACATTATTGAGCTATTTCCAACAAGTGTGAGGAACACTACAACATCATTAGTGAGACAAGCTATTGTTTTTGGCAACATTTTCACTCCTTTCTTGATATCTGCTGGGAGGAAAAACGATATTTTCTCTTACGGCGTGTTTGGAGTAGTTATCATATTGTCGTGTGTTACGTTGCTCGGCTTACCAGAGACAAGAGGATTAGCTCTTTGCGATACCATGGATCAACAAGAGAAGAAAGACGATATGTCAGGTTAAAATTGGTGAAGTCTGTTTACAATGTTTTCATTTGTTGATTGTTAGCAGGAGTTGTTAATTTAACTGAAATGTTGATTTTGTCTCGATTTTGAAATAAATACTTGAGATTTGATTTGTGAAGAATGCTTTTGGTTGTTGTATATTTAGAGATGTTTCTTTGACAATTGTACTTGAAACATCTTATGGTAATGAAGCTTATGTTCTGATAATTTTGTAGGCAGTTAAAGATGATTCTGTTATTTTGCTCCTTATGTTCAATAGTGATCCTTACTATTGTTAATTGTTGGGGGGTGAAAAATGCATAAAATTGATCAAAGTTTACTTTTTAGTCTATCAAGGTCTTTCTATGATGATGAGTTTGACAGTAAATGCACAAAGCACACATAAAGACATGTCTGCATTCAGCAGATATTTCAACTTGGCAGCACATGTTGCAAGTTGTAGAATTATTACTACTTTGACAGAATGATAGACAAAGGTATCACTATCTATCACTTTAATAATATCAGTCGTACCAACTTGATACCATTCCCACCATTAACAGTAACAATTATGTACAAGCAGACCAAAATTTATTGAATAAAAGTAGAAAAGTAATATATTCAGGGTATATATCTAGAGCTGTCAAATCGATCGGTTCGGCCCAGTTCACTATGGCCCGGTTGGCCAATATGTTTAAATGAGTTGGTTCGGCTTGATTCGATTGTTTAATGAGTTACATAAAATGAGTCTAGTTTATTTTTCAAAGGTCGGTGCGGAGATCAGCCCGACCCATATTTCAATATTATAGTTTTAATTTTATAAAAAAATGTAATGGATAAATGCAACACAACATAAGTAGAGAGTATCATAGATGTATATATGTAATTTGTTTATATATATATATATATATATATATATATATATATATATATATATATATATATATATATATATATATATATATATATATGAGAATGTCTTCTTTATGTTGGTGCACAAAGAATAAAGATGATGACAAAGAGAATAACGACACAAAGATTAATGAGAGAGAATAAAGTTGTTGATATTCTACTTGCGTTGATAATAAATGATAGCTACTACAAGGCTATTTATACAAAAGAAAAAATTGCCACCTAAGCGCTAACAGACCAAACTTACTGAATAAATTTAGGGTACAAATAGTACAGTATTACAAAATACTAAAGTACCCTTACTAACTAAACTTAACAGCTACGCTAACAAACTCAACTCCAGAACATCAGAAGCATCTGCTTCTGACTAACAACCTCAGAAGCTTTACTACTTCTGACTAACAACAACTTCTAGCTAATCAACCTCAGAAGCTCTACTACTTCTGAGCAACACCAGAACACCAGAAGCATCTTCTTCTGATTAACAACAACTTCTGAATATTGAATTACACTTCAATACCATCCCTTAATTCATATTCAGCTAGCCAAAATCTACAACACCAACTCCATCCCTCAAACGGTTAAGGTGTTCAGTCTTGACATCCTTCATCAGAACATCTGCAAGTTTCTTCTAGTTGCTACAGTGTGCAACTTCTGATACTCCATTTAGAAATGCAGATTTCTCCTTGAAAATCCATCTGACGCTGATGGTTTTCTTCTCCTTTGGAACCTTAGTTAACTTCCAAGTCTTGTTTCCTTCTAAAGCCTCAAGTTCTTCTTGTATGACATTCAACCAACCTTTCTTCTCGAGTGCTTCTTCAATACCCAATAGTTCAGAATCTCCTTCTAATTCTGGAACCATATCTCCTTCTGGATTTTCTTCGGAAGTTTGACTACCACCAAAAGTTCCACCTTTGTTAACTTCTGGGTCTTGTTCAAAACCACAACCTTTAGAAGTTGGATCGCCTTTAGAAGCTCTGCCTTCAGAAGTTCCAACTTCATAATCTTTTCTTTCAGAATTATGACCACCGTCAGAAGCTGGACTACCTTCAGAAGCTATGCCTTCAGAAGTTCCACCTTTAACGTCATGATTAACACCAGAAACATGATCATCTTTAGAAGCTTGTCCTCCAGAACCCATGTCTTCAGAGTTTTCCCTTCCAGAAGCATGACCACCACCAGATTCTTGATCATCATCAAAATCTGGATCAGAATCAGATTCACCATCTGACTCATCTTCAGAGTCTCCAGAAGATTCTTCATCTTCTGACTCTAACTCTTCTTCAGAACTTTCAAGTTCTGACTCATCTTCAGAAGCAGAATCTTCTTCAGATTCTGACTCATCTTTTGATTCTCCTTCAGACTCAGAATCACCTTCAGAGTTTGACTCGCCTTCAGAACTTTCAAGTTCTAACTTATCTTCAGAAGCAAAATCTTCTTCAGATTCTGACTCATCTTCTGATTCTCCTTCAGACTCAGAATCACCTTCGGATTCTGACTTGTCTTTAACTTCAGAGTCATCTTCTAACTCTGACTTATCTTCAGAAATCTCAGATTCTGACTCTTCTCCAGAATCTTCAAAGTTATCTTCTGATTCTGAATCATATAAAAATACTCTTTCAGAATATTCAGAGTTATCTTCTTCCCCTTCAGAATCAGAAAACGACAAACTCACATGTTCCTCATCAGATTCATAAGCCATTAATAGCACATGTTCATCATCAGAATCTCCTCTGGCTATTTTTGCTTCTTCTTTGTTTGACCAACAATCTTTAGCAAAGTGGCCAAACCTATTACAACAGTAACACTGAACCATTCTCTTGTCATACTTCTCCTTTCCCTTCTGATGTTTCTCCTCATCAGAATAGAAGACTTCTGACTTTTGCGACCTACCATGTTTTTTCAGCTTCTGGTCCTTCTTGACAAAAGAAGCCTTCAGAGCCTGCTCAACTTCCCTCTCAGAAGTTCTTTCAGTCAGACGCAACTCTTGCGCATCTAGACTACTTTGCAACTCTTCTATTCTCATGGTGTCCAGATCTTTAGAATGTTCAATGGCTACAACAATGTAATCAAATTGAGGAGTAAGTGACCTCAATATCTTCTCTATGATTACTTGTTCAGAAAGAGTTTCTCCACAAGCCTTCATCTCATTAGTGATCACAATCACTCTAGAGATATACTCAGAAACTTTCTCATTGTTCTTCATGTTGAGATTTTCATATTGCTTTCTCAGGGATTGAAGTTTCACCTTCTTTACTGATACGTCACCACCGTAACACCTGACCAGTATATCCCACGCCTCCTTAGACGTCATAGCATCAGAAATCTTCTCAAACACATTCACATCCACGCACTGATGGATGAAGAACAACGCATTTTGATCTCTCTTGTTCGTTTCACTACAGCATTTTTTACTTTAGGCAACAGAAGAATAGACAACGGCTATAAAACTGTAGTCTGAAGAGTTACAGACCGCGGTTTCTTAGGCGTTGTTAAATTTTTAGATTTTTGAAAAAAAATTGCACCCTATTCTCTATACTATGCAACGAATAATAACAATACATATTTAGGCTACACGTTAGAAATTGTTGCCTTTTCTAATTCATTACAAAAGACTACGGTTTTGGAAATTGCCCATGATCAAATAACCGTAGCTTATAAATTGCCCATGATCATATTTTGGTATCTGAATAGTCATTTTTTTATTTATTTTAATTTTAGGTAGGTTGTAAATTGTTTGGGTCAAAAAATACTATTTTTTATCGAAACAAATTTACTGTGTGAAATTATTTTGAAATATCTCAAATATTTAAATGAGATGATTTGGTTGGATTATGTATAAATATATTTACACACCATCAGTATACATCTATTAGTCACATATAAATTAATATAAATTTAAAATTTTTTAATTTAAATTAAAATAGTTTTTTAATTTTGTAAAAATGTTTTTGTTCATCTACCACAAAATCATCCATCTAAAAATACAAACACAAAATCATCCATCTAAAAATACAAAGTAATATCACCAATATTTATCAAATTTTCTCTTCATTTCACAATTATTTTTTTGATCACATCATCTTGAAAATATATCTCATCTTCTGTAACTTTTTTTATCACTTGAAAACACATCTATGCAATCATATTCTATTACAATATTTTTTCTCTAAAATTTATCAATGTTTTTAATGAATCAGTCTGAAGTCTGCTTGGCACGGCCTGGTCCAATCCATAAAAAATTAGATTCGATGGACTGGCCCAAAAAACAGTCGTGTTTTTTAAAGATATTTTACAGCCTGATCCACGTCAAATTGTTGTGCTTATAGACTGACTCGATAGACCGAGTCCATTTTGACAGCTCTATATATACCACTATATATACCACGTCTATAATGCTTTTTAAAAACACAAAGAAACATGTTTTACTATTAATAGCAACAACAAAAATATAATATTAGTTTCACATCTCTTGGTCAATGGTGCAGTACAAGTGCTTTTTGGTTGTAGTTCAACAGTTAGCTGTACTTTTTCGTTTCTGGTTTTTATGAACTGCTATTAAAATGAACGTTGATACAAAACTTTAAAAAGAAAAAAAAAAGCAATAATGGATTAATTTTCAGCCATTTAAAGTTTGAGATGTACTAAAACTAGAGCAATAATAACTGGCCAAAAATTAAGATTTAATTTTGCATTAAGTCCTTTATTTTCGTCACTTTCACGTCGCTGCTATCGATCAAGCCATAGAATGAAGGTGCATCTTAATCTTCTAGATCGTTGTTCTGGAATATTTTCACCGAAGGTTAAGGAATCATTAATGTGAAGGAGAGAGTGGATCTAATTGAAAAAGGGTTTATAAAAGTCTTTCTTGAAAGAGAAAAATTGATTACTATCAAAGGTTACGATGGATGTCATTTTTCTTTCAGAAGGAGGCATTATTTAAACTACTTGGTATGCAATATTTAGAAGGAGGCATTAATAATCAAACTCCTTGAAAGAATGTGGGCTATTATTTGATAAAGGATAGGTTGAAGAAGATGCAGAAATTTATCGGAGATATTGAGATCCTAGACGTTGACAATGATTTCTTTAGAGTCAAGTGTGAACTACTCGCAAATAGGGAGAAAATTGTGTCACACCCTGTTAAGGTAGATACTAACACCCTGAATATAATCTGTTGTGGGTACTCCTGTTAAGGTAGATACTAACACCCTGAATATATAGAGGAAATGTTTGCGAGAATTTGCGTGGAGATTGATTTGATTTTGCTGATTGTTGAAAAGATCGGTGTTAATGGCCACTGATATAACGTGCAATATGAAGGTCTTCAGATTATTTGTTATAGATTTGGCTTGTATAAACATCACACTGTGATTGTAAGAAAACACCAGATAATCTGACGCAATCGGCAACTCCTATAGTGGCGCTACCAAGAGATCAATCGTAAAATGATGTTGTTCATGAGTAAAGAATAACGAAACATCATTAGAAAGTACGCAAAGATAGCGCTGAAATTGTGGTAAAAGATTATGTAGAAACAAATGTAGTTCATGGTGATTGACTAGTGGTGTAGAGGAAAAAATACAACAAAAGATTTAATAATGGTCAAGGGAAATTTTCATCCAATAATGCGCCTAGAGATTTAGGGAATTCTAAAATCAAGGGGATTGATGTTTTTTTAAAAAGAATAAGGGTTGGCAGCAAAATTGTTGGACTAAATTAACTTGACGCGGTTTCCAAAAACGAAGATTTGATAAGAGTCAACCCACCTCAAATACCCGTCAACCAACATGTAGAGGGGACTCACGCGAAGGCTAAGTCTGCCATTTTGGAATCATATCTTGCTATTAGTGGGTCTTCGCTTAAAACCGGGCCAACTTTTAATTTTTGTCCATCACAAAAGGTGTGTCTAGTACTGTTAAATATATTTCCATAATTTAGATTTGGAGACCATCACACGATACAACATTCGGCAATTTGAATCGACAGTAAATCATGAAGATGAAAATAACCAATGTGTTACGGATGAGGGTTCTACTCAAGAAGAGGAAGGTGTTCATGAAAATCTATTGAAAAGGAGCCAATTACTTGTCCAATGTTTGAGACTTGCTTTGTCAGCTTCATCAACTTGACTAGTTATATTAGGTTTAAAAGAAGTTATTGTGCTCACTTGGAATATTTTGAGGAGCCTCTAATAATAAGGCTAAAAGACACGTGATGGGTTTGATTAGAAGACACTTTCCACAATTTTTAATTTTTATATAAACACATATTGGTTTTCACAAGACCAAATCCCTCTAGGATAGAGCTAGATGTGTGAGTATTTACGGTGTAGATGTGCTTGGTTAATTCGAAAATATTTAGGTGTTAAAGTAGAATGATAGTAACATTGTACTTGTCATGAATGATGTCTTTATGGATACAATTACAATCATGATATCATTGGGAACTTTCTATTAATATTTAATTAGAATTTATGTTAGTTTTGTGTACACTTCCCGTCTGGACCCGTGGCTCCACCTCATTGACCGGAGGAACCTTGTTGATGGTCCTTGGATGTTGATTGAAGACTTTAACGTCATCATTCATCCAAGTTGTTATTTCTCTATAATTTGAATTTGCATTATGTTTGGTAAAACTAATATAGTAGTAATTAGTTGAATAGGATATATAACTTGTAAGAGAAAGCAGGTGGAAGTTCTATTTGACAAAGAAACATGTTGAGTTGATTTGTTTCAACATATGGACAACATGTCGAAGAAGATGTCCTATGCAAGCAATTCGACATCGCGCCTGAATCAGAACTGTTGATTGAATTTGACTCAGTAATTAACCGCAATGCAGAATATTACTAACCAATATTATGCAATCATAGGTGGCGCATGAAAGACCTGAAAGAATCAAATCAGAATATGTTTGACTGAAGACTTTCTAATTTTGGAGATTTATTAGGAAGATTTGATTGAAGACCTATTTTGTAGGAGAATCTTTTGGAGATTTGTTACAGCGTATTTGCTGCAATTAGAAGCCAAATTCCAGTTGGGTAATAGGTTATAAATAGAAGCATTGTAAATTAGAAATCCAAGCCAGCCACCATGTAAATTATAAGGGTTGTGTTGGTCGATGAACCACCCGGTTTGTGGGATGGTCATCGTGTTCTCACTCAGAAGCCAGTAGGCAATGAGTTTAGTTGTGTTCTTGGAGGAAGCTTTTAAGCAACTCCAAGATGGTGTTCTTAGTCTAGAGTCAAAACTGAGTATGGAGGGAAGTGCGACTTCCTGCCCGACATAGGAGTTTGTCTCCTCATCATGGAAGTGTGTCTTCTACTTTTCAGGTGTTTGAAGAGTTGTTAGAAGTTAGACCGTCGATGCAGTGGTTGAGGTATTAACTGCTTGACATCACTGCGGTGGTTGGAAGTGAGATGGTGATTTCTCATATCTAGGGAGAACTTAGGTAAAAGTTTCATTGGGTAGTGATTAAGTGATTAGATGGTAAACGGGTGTGTTGGCTGTAGGGTCTATGAATTGATACTACTAATAATGGACGTCCTTCCTGGCTTGGTATGCCCCTAGAGTTGGTAGTTAGACCGAACTGGATAAACAACTCTTGTGTGCACTTTACTTTTCAGCAACTACTTTAATTGTCTTTATCTTGCATATGTTGTTGATAACAGACCAGATGTCTCGACATGTTTATCCGACATCTAGGTCTGCTATACCAGAAGTTCAATTGGTATCAGAGTAGACGTCTTGTTCGTTTTCCTGGGTGAGATCCCAGGGATGATACTTTCTGGTTCATGAGCAAGAAAGATAGTTTTTCTGAAAAGTTGTATGGACTTGGTCAGTCATATGTTTAATAATGGTCCCTAGAAGTGGAGGATGGACTATTCGTGACAAGGTGTATGGTGACCTTGTCTTGAAGCTGTCAGGAAAGCAGAGACTCATGTTCTTCCTGAAGCTTGGTGGAGGAGTTTTTTTATTATTCCGCTGCATCTGATGGAAAAATCCTGGTGTATCCCCTGAAGATATATCATATTCTGTGATATGTGGAGGGTAATATCAACTGACTTATTAAATTAGTCTAAGATACTCGAGGTTTGACCCAAGTCCACTCATAAAGGTAATTAGAATAAGTTTGTTGATGAGAGATCAGAAGGAAGCAATTTATTTTTGCTCTCTTTTCTGGAAGACCAACCCTAGGTCTTTGTTGAAGGGTCTCTTGGTGCAGTTCTTGAATGATGTTCTACAAGATGTTGGGACATCATATCAGCAGATTATGCAGGATTTTGCTGATTAAAGATATTGCACAACAAATGCTTTGGGGGCTAAACATTTGTGGATAATTCACATGTTTGGAACCTACTTCTAATCTGGAAGAGGAGGCATCTGGGTCTAAGAAGTTTCAAAGCTTGAAACTTTTTAGACATATATGTTGGTCAGGACACGAACAATATATATTATACTTTCTAGATTAGTTTATTTCTGATCCAAGATGGTAGAAGTGCAGGAGCTGAGCTTGCTATTGTATTTGAAGGACATCTCATCAAAGTTCTTCATGTATGAATTCCAGTTCTAATGTCATGGACATTATCTCTGACATCTGTTAGGTTCTCCTGACCAAAGGAACCAAAAATTCAGAGAAAAGGATTTAAGATAGCTGTTATCCAAAGGTTCGAGGTTGATAGCTTTTTTTGCAAATAGGATGGAGGTTATTTACTCAAACTTGATTCATCTTTCAAGTATATGAGAGCATGGAAATCTGGTTCTGAACAAAGAAGAACTATTATCCAAGAAGAGATAATGAAAAGCGTATCAACCCAGGCTCTGTGGTTGATAAGTATATGCACTTTGGAAGTTTCATCCAAGGTTTTTGATTGACTCTTCGGTTTTTGCTTGAGAAAAGAGGGTTGAGCATACCACATCAAGAGCAAGGTATGAACACTCAAAGGAAGTCTCTATGCAGTTAGACCAAGTGTGATGTGTCCTCACAGTTTGGAATCATTGGCTATGCACTAGGGCTAAAGTGCATTAGTGAGCCTTGAAGAAGTTAAGGTGGTTATGATATTGTGTTGATCTTATCATCTACTAGCTGCTTCTGCCTCAGATACCTGTTTATAGGGAATCTCCTCTTCAGGTGAAGAAGTCTTGCTCCTACCACCTCAATGTCAGACAGGAGGTCTGTACATATGTTCCTAAGGAGTGTATCATGAATGTTACTACATGAAGTCATTCTCTGATCATGAACAATGATTAGTTGCTAAAGAATCATCTTGTATCCCCTACAAGAATTATACAAAGATTACTATGGAAGTTCCTCCATATATCATAGTTTTTGAGTCTATATATAAAAGGTAGATGTTAGATATGATGTTAAGACATTTTAATCTTCAGCAAAGAAGGCCCAAATTGTCCAAAAGAAAGCACAAGGTCAATCCACTGACCTATTATGGAGTTGTTTGTGATGAATGAGGTTGTCTTTCAGTCTGAGCCATAAGAACGCAAAAGATGTAGCATGAGACTAATGGTGAACACTTTGATGGGAGATGGAGTATTTATCTAAAGAGTTATGCAATTATGCAGTCTGGACTCACAAGGTTCATGAAAGGTATAGAGAATTTATTTTTCTCTATGTGGATGAGTAGCTATTAAGAGAGCTACTAACTACTGAGAGTTTATTTATCTCAATGGTTATGGTTGACAACCAGATCCAACTTTCAAAGCTAATGTCCTAAATGATGTTGGAACATCATGATTACTGGTTGTTAACAGGTTTATCACTATATCTAGATGTGGTGTTTCTAAATATAACATGAGCAGTATACAGAGCTTCTGGCTCTATCCACAATGGTGTATGAGAAAGGCAATAATTTTGAAGATGGCAACTAAATCCAGAAATTGCTAGAAGTTCAACATCAGACAGGGGATCTGATAGACATGTCTTTCAAGGAATTAGTTTCTTCTTCAACAAGGAACGGAGTGGCAGTCTGAAACTTGTACAATAAGGAAGCTAAGAAATTTTGATATGGAATATGTGAATAGTTCCAAATCAGGTGTGTCCTTGCTTATGTGAACAACTCAGGGTATTTGATATCTCTCTCAAGGAGCTGATGATTTTGGGTCTGTAAGAGTCAAGATGCTTTTATAGTATGAAGTTGTTGAAGCAGTAAAGTGGCAAGCAAAAAGTAATAGGTATATTTATTATCGGGTGATATAGGTTATATCGTATCGTAGTCCACAGAGATTGGTAGAGAAAAACTATCGTTCAAATATCTCACGTTCTAAGTTTCATGATTGGGTTACGGAAAGTAAATGCGGGAAAAGTAAATAAAATAAAATAAACAATCTATTGTAGCCTAAGAGAATTCATTCTGGAATCGTATTTCTACTCAACCCGTCGAATACTTAAATCTGAATATCTATCGCTCAAACACTCACAATACGCATCAAAATCACCAGGCATCGCTCAAGACATAACATCAGTGTCCATTTCTGCAACACCGACGAGAGCTCAACCGTATCATTCACATCGACGATTTCCCCACCGACACAAATAACACGGAGGCATTAAACTCAATACCCATAACAATTATTAGCTCCAAATCAATTTCTACAATTTGGAAACTAATTGTTATCATTCCTAATCAAGATCTATGATGTCTATTTCTACAACAACACAAATCCAGAGCATTTGAGCAAAAAGATCAAGAACAACAACAATGGTGATTTGCAAAGCAAATATATAAACGATCCCAAGATCAACAAATATACATACAAGAGAGAAAAAATATACATACAAACCCCACCATTGGAATGGTTCACAAGGAAGAAGAAGAACAAATGGAAAATTCTTGTGCTGTCGGCACAATTGGAGACCACCCGCATTCAATCGACATGATGAACAACCCAATACTGTTGCTTGAACCTCTAAACTACAAAGAATGGATCAGAGCTCAACTTTATCAAAGAAGAGATGATAAAACCTAAACTAAAACAAAGTTGTCTATAAATAGAAAAATAAAAATACGCAGAGCGCGCTACGCGCCCTAAGAGCATGCGACGAGCCCTCTAACTTATGGACCAAACCGCCTTAGAGCGTGCGATGCGCTCTCAAGACCGCGCGACGTGCCCAACATTCTGCCAAATCAAGCTCTTCAGCCCCCAGGCTGTGCGATGCGCCCTCCAATGCGCGTAGCATGCTGCACCAGAAAATTATTCTTTTATTCCAGAACTTGCGTTCGCAGCCGTGTCTTCGACACATTATTCCTCAAGGCTCCGAATACGCAAAAACACCTACAAAAAGATGCAAAAATTATCAAACGATATAAGAGTATACAAAATTACAACTATTTACAAAGTAAACGTATTACACAAAAACGGGGAATTATTCAAACGGTATTTACAAAAAGTATCGATAAGTGCCACTATTTACATACACAAAATAACTATATTTTGGCACTTATCACAAGTCATACTCAGCTGGATGTCCAACCGGGAGTATGTAATAGTGGTTAACCTACACTATGGGAAGATGAAGTCCCTTATAAATCTTCATCCTGTGCTTCAAGGTTCATCTTTAACAGAAGCATTGTTGTCCATAATAGGAGAAGTATTAGACCTGTTCATGGATTAAAGCTGCAGTAATGTAGTCGTAGGGATGGAATGTTAGACAACATGTTGTGACACTTCATTACGTGTGACAGGGCGTAGATGGTTAAACCAAGTAAAGGTGATTGGTGTAATCATTTGATCTCAAGTTTTTCAAGGTGGACTGTAAGAAATTATGGGGAGTCTGAGAGAATTTATCTTTCTCTGCAGAATCTGAAGGGGCATTGAGATCAACAAAGACAATGTACTTATGCTTCTAATCATATGGAAAGTCTTTCAAAGACTAATATTTTTAAGCCATAAGAATAATGTCGAACAAGAAGTCAGGACATATCTCAAGACATGTTTTATCCTTGAAGACCAGCAGAGATTATTCTTAAAATGTTGTATCTAAGACGTGTATTGATGGTGTGTATCACGTGTTCTGACTTAGTGCATGTTTTGGAAAATGTCATTTCCAGAATAAAATGGGTGTATTAAAAGCATTCATTGCTTTCAGCCGGTGCACAAACTTACCTGATGCGGTTTTTAAGAAATAGTGGTTCTTGACCAAGACAATTATTACAGTCTAGGTAAGTTATTTTGGTTGCTCAGGTATTTAAAGTGTCTTTATGTTTCTTTTTCTTCACTTCACATTTTTTTGTGTGTCTTTGTTTGTTTTTCTCTCATGTCCTTCGTTCGGATATGGGTAAGTTTAGAGTATGTGAATGTTATGTTTGTCAACTTGTGGCAAACATAGGGAAAAGGGTAGTGTTCAGACATTGTTAAGTCTGAGGTCAATCTTTGCAGGTGTTTTGCAAAAATGTCGAATAGAATGTTCTATTATGAGTCTGTTTTTGTTGCAGTGTTGCAAGTTTTTCTTTTTGTGTCTTGTTTTTGTTCTGAACACAAATTGTGTCATGTGTTCTGAGTTATCTAATATAGAGGTCTGGTTTCTCTATGTCGGCGAATGGATAGTTCAAGTGTTTGTTTCTGTTGGTGTGTTTCCGCTTATGCTCTAGAAGAGGATGTTATGTTAATCTTTGTCTTAGCATAGTTCTCAGTTTGAGGGGGAGGTTTTAGTATCTTCTTCCTCATGTGCATCATGGCATCAGTTTTTCTCCTTCTATGTGAAATTGGTGTCTGTGGTGTTATGTTTTCTGTGCTATAGTGAGTTATCCTTCAAGAAGCCTTTCTCATATTATGGCTAAAAAAGGGGAGAAATGGTTATGTTATGTTATCTCTGGAGAGCATCTATTAAGAGGGAGAAACTATGTGTTATCCGTGGGATCCTTAAAAGAGAGAGAGAGAAAACATTGGAAAGTGGGAATGCCATAAAGAAGTCCTGGTATGATGTATCGACATCATAGACGAAGACTGAAGACTATCTCATACAAAGATTGAAGATCATAAACAGTGACTATATGAAGACTTCTAGATTGTTGCTGTTGTACTTAATTATTAAAGACCATTGTATTTTTTTAGCTTCTGTAATACAAAGGTTGTATAAATTAGTTTTAGCCAAAATAAGCCAAAGGGGAGATTGTTATTTCTCTAATATTTGAATTGGCATTATGTTTGGTAAAACTAATATAGTAGCAATTAGTTAAATAAGATATATAACTTGTAAGAGAAAGAAGGTGGAAGTTCTATTTGACAAAGAAACATGTTGAGTTGATTTGTCTCAACATCTGGACAACATGTCGAAGAAAATGTCCTATGCAAGCCATTCGACATCGCGCCTGAATCAGAACTGTTGATTGAATCTGACTCAGCAATTAACAACAATGCAGAATATTACTAACCAGTATTATGCAATCATAGGTGGCGTATGAAAGACCTGGAAGAATCAAATCAGAATATGTTTGAATGAAGACTTTCTAATTTTGGAGATTTATTAGGAAGATTTGATTGAAGACCTATTTTGTAGGAGAATCTTTTGGAGATTTGTTACAGCATATTTGCTGTAATTAGAAGCCCAATTCCAGTTGGGTAATAGGTTATAAACTGAAGCATTGTAACCTAGAAAGCCAAGCCAGCCACCATGTAAACTATAAGGGCTGTGTTGGTTGATGAACCACCCAGTTTGTGAGATGGTCATCGTGTTCTCACTCAGAAGTCTGTAGGCAATGAGTTAAGTTGTGTTCTTGGAGGGAGTTTTTAAGCACTCAAGATGGTGTTCTAGTCTAGAGTCAAGACTAAATATGGAGGGAAGTGCGGCTTCCTGCCCGACATAAGATTGTGTCTCCTCATCATGGAAGTGTGTCTTCTACTTTTCAGGTGTTTGAAGAGTTGTTGGAAATTAGGTCGTCGATGCAGTGGCTGAGGTGTTAATTGCTAGACATCACTACGGTGGTTGGAAGTGAGATGGTGATTTCTCATATCTAGGGAGAACTTAGGTAAAAGTTGCATTGGGTAGTGATTAAGTGATTAGATCGTCAACGGGTGTGTTGGAAGTAGGGTCTATGAATTGATACTACTAATAATAGACTTCTTTCGTGGCTTGGTATGCCCCCTTAGTAGGTAGTTAGACCAAACTGGGTAAACAACTCTTTTGTGCACTTTAATTTTCAGCAACTACTTTAACTGTCTTTATCTTGCATATGTTGTTGATAACAGACAAGAGGTCTCGACATGTTTATCCGACATCTGGGTCTGCTATACCAGAATTTCACAAGTGAACAAAAAGGAGGTAATTTTAATCATTTTAGGAAAGTTTCTTTGTTGAATGTCATTGATAAATGTGGTTTAGTTGAAGTAGACATCACAGGCAGGGAATTCACTTAGAATAGGACTTGTATTGGTAATTTAATGGTCTATTTCTAGCTGGATAGGGCCATCATTGAGGTTTCTTAGCGCATGGCTTTGCCTGATGCATATGTTGAGGTATTGTGTAAACTTTATTTTGATCATAACTCCATTTTTCTTGGTGCGGCCATCCCTTCCAAGTCCAAGGTCTGCATCCTTTTAGATTTGAGACAACTTGGATCATTCACCTGAAATACTCCAATATAGTCTAGACTGTTTGGCAAAAATCCCCATATGGCATTTTAACTTGTCTCTAAAATGTGCATCACAATTCTATCTTTTTTAATAAGGAAACTTTTTGCAACATCAGCAAACAAAAGCACAACATTGAGAAAAGACTCAGGGATATCCAAAACTTTGGATATAATATATTCAAAAAGACTAGTTCATGTCCAACATGAGCTTCAACCAGAGTATGATGATATTCTCCCGCAAGAGGAGATTTATTGGTATCAAAACACTATGGATGATTATATTAAATTGGAAGATTGTAACACCAAATTTTTTCATGCCAAGATGGAATCAGGCAGAAGAGAAAAAAGTATATGGCCTTCATCTTTTCAGTAGTGTTTGGTGCAATGACGACATTATTCTCCAGGAAAAACACCGAACTTTTTAAAAGAATTTTTTACTATACATCTCTTATATTCCCCATATGTATGGGTGACTTAACTATAGCTTCGACCCTTACTAAAGAAGCCCAACACTCTTTTACTCAAGAGGTGACAAAGAAATAAGTTACTTATGCATTGAATTAAATGCACACTTTCAAGGCGCCTTGCCGTGATCGATTCTAGGGTATTTTCTTTAAACAGTTTTGGCAACTTATATTAGATGCTTTTGTGACAGGTAGCTTGCAGTCCTTTTTTTTACTCTAATAACATTAATTTCTAAGGTAGACTGCCCCTAAAATTTTAAGGAATTCAGACCCATTAGGTATGGAAACCTTATTTACAAGCTTATTAAAACGATTATGGTTAATAGATTGCATCCTTATCTAAATCAGATAGTGGGACCCTTCTAAAGTAGTTTTTTTCCTGGTAAAGGGACAAGTGATAATGCCATTATCCTCCAAGAAGCAATTCATTATGTGCGTAAGTCTAAAAATAAAAAAAAGAAGTTGATATGATGTTCAAAATAGATCTTGAAAAGTAGATGATAATGTTAATTAGGATTTATTGGAATTTTGTTTGAAGCTAGATGAGTTTTCTCCCATTATTATAGTTGATAGTGCATTGTGTAACTAGCTTTTCTATGACTATTCTTTGGAGTGGGAGACGACTATCAAATTTTGTTCTAAATAGAAGATTACATCAAGGTGACCCCCTTTCGCCCTATCTCTTTGTTATCTGCACAAAATTCTTGTTGTAGACAATCATCAGGGCAGTCAATAAAGTCCATTGGAAACCTGTTAGGTTATCTAGTTATAGACAATTTCTATCGGATTTATGTTTTGATGATGATGTTCTTTTTTGTTAAGGTTTCTAACTCTAAGACAGAGATCATTTATGATATCTTGAATGTTTTCTGGCCTTAAAATGAATGTTTCTAAATCAGAGGTGTGCTTTTCCGTTACCACTAAGAGGAGTAAAATGAATTTAATTGTCTCCAAAATAGGTATCAAGCCAACTTTTACTCTAGAGAAATAATTGGGTATCATTATGTTACATGGTCGTTTTCAACACAAGGAATTTGATTTCCTAGAGGATAAAGTCAATAAGAGGTTAGCATATTGGAAACATAAATTGTAAAGAAGGGTGAGGGTTTTGACTCTAGTTAGGCATGCCTTAAACTTCATCCCAAATTATTATATGCACGTGGCTTGGTTGCCTTAACTAACTTGTGATTTTATTGAGAGGATGGCTAAGAGTTTTTTTATGGAAAGGTAATTTAAACTCTAGTGTTCATCTCGTTAGTTGGAAAAATTCACTAAGCACAAAAAGTTGAATAGTCTTGGGATCCAGAAAGCAAGAGAGGCTAATACTTCTATTTTGGGTAAGCTGGTTTGGGGTATCCACATGGATTGTGATTCCCTATGCGTTTAAGTTTTGAAGTATAAGTACATCGGTGAGGAAATATTCCTTAATATAAAAAATAAACTGGGACCAATTACTTGGAATGCATTTATGAAAGTTCTTTCTGCTCTTAAAGATAGATTTGAATTTATGTTGGAGATATGAAGTCCTCTTTTTGGTTTCCAATTGACTTGGAGTAGGGATATTAGCGTAGCAGGTTCTCTAAGTGTATATCCACGATCTAGAAATGTGAGTGGATGATGTTTACATGGATGGGAATTGAAACTTCAATTAAATTTATACTAAATACTTGCGGTTGTTTGTGAACGCCTGAAAGTGCTTCCCATGTGTTTGAATTCTTTGGTGCATGATCGGTTAACTTGGAAAG
The DNA here is from genome assembly GCF_029867415.1 of Vicia villosa. Classification (NCBI taxonomy): domain Eukaryota; kingdom Viridiplantae; phylum Streptophyta; class Magnoliopsida; order Fabales; family Fabaceae; genus Vicia; species Vicia villosa. The sequence goes on along the minus strand of NW_026705281.1, from coordinate 126,275 downwards.
GCTTGTATCTATACTGCTTGGATGGTTATAATTGGCTCAACAAACTTGATTTTTTTCATATTACATCATACAATAACTTTTAGAAATGAGTGTGGCATATTCCTGCTTCTGAGAAGGTGAAATTCTTCCTTTGGACGACTTTACATGAATCCATTCCAATGAGATTGATGTTGTGTCATCGTGGTATGCTTCAGATGAATCTATGTCCTAGATGGAATCAGGACGTTGATATGACTCTACACTACTTGAGAGACTGTAAATTTGCTACTCACTTTTGGAAATCTATTGGCTTCTTGGATCCACTATTCTTCTAAGGGGATAGTTTATGTGATTGGATTAGACAGGGCGTCGATAATGGCCTATCTTTTTGAATGCTTGCTGGTGGTTGTGGTGCACTAGGAACAAATTGTGTCTTGTGAATGAAGTGATATCTTCCTATACTTTAAAACTCATCACAATGAATTATGCTAATCTATTATCTATATGTTTTCTCAAGTATGATATGTCTCATCCAATGAGAACGATCACGTAGAATTCACACAAAGGTAGTAATATGATTTTGAATGTTGATGGCACTAGTCTCGGTAATTTCGGCATTTTGGGTTTTGATGAATTGATTCAAAATGCTGATGGTGCTTAGGTTCACAGTTTTGCGGGTAATATTGGTTATTCAAACATCCTTCGTGATGAACTAATGGCGCTATATCATCATTTTCCTACGGCCGGGGAACTTGGAATTAAAAACCTAATGTGTTATTGTGACTCCAACTTTGTTATCAAGCTTATCTCAGAGTCTGTTAATGTTTGACATCATTATATCACAACTCTTCTCAATATTAAAGAGCTTCTCTCAAGGGAATGATGAGTTTAAATATCTCATATTTTTAGGGAGGAAAAATGCTTGGGATTGGTAATGATGCGGTATACCAGTCTTTTGCAAAACTTTCTGTAGAAATTATCACTCTCTTACTAGTTGATGCAGGTGGGATTTTTTTTCTAGGTAATTTCTTGCTTTATTAATTTTCCTTTTCCCACTTGTACCAAAAAAAGTTATTGTAAGAGTAATTATTAAAATAATTTTTTCATTTAATAATTATTATAAATAATACATTTTATTAATTATATAGTTGATTATCTATCGCATTATGTCAACGATGAAGCTTATAAAGTTTAAAATAAATTTAAATTTACAACTATATTATCTATTTTGTTCTAGAATCAGAAATATGCTTGGTTGATAATGATGAACCCTAAATGTAGTTGATTTCCTATACGGTCATGCAAGGGTAGATCTATAAGATTAGCACTCTAACGCACAAGTGGGTTACAACGTCTAAGATGAGCGAAGTGAAATTATGAGATTAAAAAAGTGTACCTTAAATCTTACGTGCGTTGATTTGATTATATACGTTAGATAATTTTGATTGGACTACGCATGGTTGGGCTGGATACTCCAGTCTCATCTATATTGGGCCTTTCAGTGGCCTAGAACAGTTTTTCCGAAGGCTTTTTGGGTGTTTTATTAGCCGGGAAATCTTTCAAAGTTGTGGTTGACACCTTGTTAACGAAGCCGACCATAGGGAGAAATGAGAATGCCATGGAATAGGTTGCAGAACTTGTATGGAACAAGTACATTGAATGCATTTCCCATCATTGAGGTATTTCGTCAAATTTTCAGACATGTGGTCTTATGATCAGCAGTGTTTTTATCATTTTATTTCCAAATGATGGTATTTTGTCTGTTGCAGCTACAAAATGAAAATAAAACCGATTATTGAAGATCAGGCGAAATAAGCACAAAAGAGGCGAGAAGACAACAATTGTTATGACCAGCCCATAAGTAACTGTTACGGCCGTAACTATTATAGAGTGAAAGACCCCCAGTTTTCCTCTAGATGCAAGGCGTGACTTTGGATTTTTCTCTATTTTTGTTTTGCATCCTTTAATTTTTCTTGCGGTTAAGCTTTATCTATTAGGGCTCTTTACTGCTAATTAGTGTCACTGATGGCTATATATTTGTTGTAATCATAGAACAAAAGGTGGGGAGAGAATTGTATTACATTGTTTGACTCTATATTTCTAAGTTAGTTTTTCTGGGTTTTTCGCTTCCCGGTTGTTGCTCTATTGACCAAATCTCCGTTGGAGCACTTTAATCCAAGTAATTTTCTTCTTTTATTTAGGTTCTAATTTATTATTATTATTATTATTATTATTATTATTATTATTATTATTATTATTATTATTATTATTATTATTATTATTATTATGTCTTTATCATTATTAATGTACGTTTTGTATTTACTTATGTCTGAGTAGTTTCCTAGGGATTAAGGGTCATGAGAATTGTCTTGTAACAGACCTCATGTGAGCTCTCCAATATTCTTTACAAGAAATAAAACTTAAAATTATTTTAGAATCCGAGTTTTTCACAAAGATGTTTTTACGGGAAAAAAGAGTCATTTTAGATATCGATCACATGTTGAAGGGTGTGTTTCGGTATCTGAACGCGGATTTTCAAACAACTGAGGTCAAGGTGACGAAAGTGTCTTGAACTCAGTTGAGTAAACTTCATTTTTAATAGCTGCACAAAAACAATCTTAAACAAATAAACTATGCTGACGAAAAAATGGATAGATTATTTGTTTAAGAGAGGACAACACGCTGACAAAAGTAGGTGCTGACCAATTTCTCTATTTCTCTATAATTCGTTCGTTTCTCGTATTAGTTGCAAAAGTTCATATTAGTCAATTCATATAAATTTCATGTACCTTAGATCTTTTTTTTGAGCATTATATTTTTTAAAAGCAAAAATATAATCTCAACTAAATTTCGACTGCTTTAGCTAAACTAAGATAAATAGAATTCAATATTTAGAAAACCGGTCTTTGTGAGAATGATACTCTTTTATATTACTTCGATATTATTATATACCTGCGGCGTGTCACATTAGCCTCGTAGGGTAGGTGTGGTGATCTTGTCTAGGGCATTAGAGTGCACTTGAGTTAGTTTGTGTTTCTCAGGAATGATCAAACCGCTGCTCTTTGTTTTCCCACCTTCTCCAAATCTAAATTGTTGATTGATATCCGTTCCACTATAAAGGGCCGAATCAATTTTCAACCGATCTTTTCGCTTCACTTTCCACCTAAAATTTATATTCTTCCCTACATTCGTTCACTGCTTCTTAGTGTCCCTTGTTAGCAAGACAATCAGGGGAGGGTCGAGCAAGGAGCATCTTACTTTTTTGTGGAACTTTCCTTTAAGCAACACACCTTTGTGAGAGACACATCACTTGTCCACCTAAAACCTTAAGGTGATAGGTGAGTGGGTTCTCCCACTTATAAATGCTCAAGTCACCACATTCCTATTCAATGTGGGAATATTTCCCCCATACTACTCACACTTGCTATATTCTCAACATCCCCGCCTCCTTCGAGTTTATCTTTTTTTCCCAAGGTATTTTCTTCCCCTTTGTCTACGGTTATGACCCACTTAAGAAATGTACTCATAAATGCAATGCTTGACCCTGAGAGTGACGAGTCTTCATCGTCCATTATAGTGGAGGATCTAGACCTTGTGAACATACTCTATGAGTGTGAGTCCTCATATCCATTCTTAGAATGTGCCAAATGGTAGTTTTTGATCACTTTGGACGTTGATGACAATCCTCTAATGAAGGAGACCGCGACTAGTGCTTCTTCTCTTGCTCGTACCTATTTTGATTTGGGTATAACTTTATCTAGAGACGCGGAACTTGAGAGTGGTTGTTTCGTCTAGTCCTTCAATACAGACTCCATTTATAACTGTATAAGGATTTGTGCTTCTTTTCAAAATCATTCAGATGACGTTAACTAGTATGATTCCTTTTATGACGTAGAAGTAGACATGGTTCATATTGAGAATTTATTGGAGCCTACATGTGCATTTCAATATAACTAGGTAAATATTTTATTTCGAGTTATAGTTTCCTCCTATGCTTGTGATGATGTCGTCGAGCGTGCCAACGGAATGAATAATGCATAAAATTGATTAAAATTTCTAATAGACACCTCTGATCATTATTATAAACAAATTTGACTTTTTTAATACATCTGACCATTAATGTATTTAGTCCATATATTGACTAGATACTTTAATAGTCAAATATACTAAAAAAGTTAAAGTTTCTTATAATAAAGACCGGAGAATGTAGCGTGTGTATGATATGTTTCTGATTTATCCCCTCAAGGCTCTATATAATGAGTTTAAGATAAGAATTTTTTCTTGTTCTACCATGCTTTTAGAAGATTATTCCCATTATACCACACTTTTCACCGAATTTCCCAATATACCACGTTTTCAGAACTTTTTGGTTATTGTCATAGAACATCCTCCAATTGGATGGGCGCAGGTGTGTAAACTTTTAAAGTTTCGCCAATTAAATGGGCGGACGTGTACAAAAAGCAAGAGGCTCCGCCCAACGCCCTAACGGAAGATAAGGACCCATCAACTAAGGTGAGCGTCTGTACCAATGAAATTGTATCTGAATTCAAATTTACTACGTCGTACAAGAAAACATGGATTGCAAGGAAAAAACGATTGAACATGTATACAGTAATTGGGAGAATTCATATAATGAGCTTCCACATTATTTGTTAGCTCTTAAGAAATTTGTGCCGGGTACCGTGGTAAAAATGCAAACACTTCCGATAATTACAAATGACGACACTGTAGTCAATGGAAGACAAATTTTCCACTGACTTTTCTGGGCATTTCAACCAAGCATAAAAGGATTTGCATATTGCAAATCTATACTTCAGATTGATGGTACCTGGTCATATGGTAAGTACAAAGGTACGCTACCAATGGCGGTGGCACAAGATGGTAACAATAATATCTTTCCAGTTGTGTTTGCTCTTGTGGAGGGTGAGACAACAAATGGTTGGGGTTTCCTTTTAAAGAACTTGAGAATGCATGTAGCCCTTCATTGTGACTTGTGTTTAATTTCAGACAAGCATGCAACAATTGAAAGTGAGTACAATAATCCAGACAATGGTTGGCATGATCCTCCATCTGTACATGTCAACTGTATCAAACATATCGCACAAAATTTCATGAGGGAAATCAAAGACTGTAACCTCTGAAAAAAAGTGATCAACATGGGTAAGTATCTGTTTCATCACCTTATATCTTTGTATTCTATATTTATATATTAGTAACCCATTTTTGTAACAAACAGGTTATGCTTTAAACCGACCAACATTTCACTACTACCGAAATCAAATTGGCATGGCTAATGGTGATACTTTAATGTGGTTAGACAATATTCCTGTGGAAAAGTGGACAAGGGCATATGATGGAGGTCGGCGTTGGGGACACGTGACAACAAACCTAGCTAAATCGATGAACTCTTCCTTCAAAGGCACACGTAATCTACCCATTACAGCGTTGGTACGTGCAATATACTATAGGATATAATCTTTATTTGCTGAAATGGGTGCTAAGTGGAGTGCAGATTTGAATTCTGGACAAACATTTACAGAAAGCTGCATAAAGGTGATGAAAGAAGAAACAACAAAATCCAGCTCGTATCATGAAAGAATAATTGACTACAATCATAACCCTTTCAGTGTGAAGGTGACAATGGACCATGGTGAGGGAAAATATATGGGAGATTACAAGGTAAACCTAAGAGATCTTTGGTGTGACTGCGGAAAGTATCAAGCATACTGTGTTCCTTGTTCACACGTTATTGATGCATGTTCTGTGGTGCGCCAAGACGCATATGCTCTGTTGTCTGACGTTTACGGGGTCTCTAACTTATTCGGTGTTTACAGCACAAGTTTTCTAGTACTACCATTAGATGAGTATTTGCCCTCTTTGATGGAGATCAAATTTGCCACAACCCAATAATGCGGAGGAACAAGAAAGGCCGCCCAGTGAGCTCATGTATTAGAACGGAAATGGAAAGATATGATAAGTTGGAGAGAAAATGTGTGTTGTGTCGTCTTCCTGGTCACAACAGAACTCATTGTCCAACTGTTGGAACAAGTAATAACTAGTATTTTATTTTGTTGTTAAGCTTCTCAATTGTATGCAGCATTACTAATTCAGTGTTTTCCATGATTTATTGACGTTTAATGACCACGAAGATCTTTTACATTTAATATAAATAACAACATTACAATTATGACAAAACGAATTACAACAAGGTACAAAAACAACACATACAACATATATCAAAACATATTCAAACACTTAACATCAACATTTAACCTCAACGACATTAGCTGATCCAAACAAATATAATTACCAAACACAACAACGTTTCTAGGAGATTACAACCGTCAACACAATATCATCTGGTCCTAGCATCATCATGAGGACACAAACATCATTTGTCATAGGTTTTCAGGAACGAGTTACTCTATTTTGGTCGGACACTTTAACTTGCCTGTCAATTCTCCTTATCTTTTCACCCTCTCGGATGTGCTCATTTAACCAGCGGAGCAAGTGCTTTTAAAAATGCTTGAAGGCCTGCGTGTTCCAGAGTGTGATCTTCATCGGAGGTTTAACTGGAGAAAATATGACATGCACATCTCTTTTCATCATTGGAAACATTGGAAACATTATTGCAGAAAGAATTAAGACTGAAATGAAGAGATGAGTGGTAAGTGTTGTGAGTACCAACTGAGGAAGGAAATGCTATTTATAAGGACAACGTTAAAATATAAAAATAATCAAAGGCTCCGCCAGTTGCAGTGGCGGATCTGAAATTAAATAATAAAATGTTCAAAAGCTCCGTCAATTGCAGTGGCGGATCTGGAATTAAATAATAAAATAATCAAAAGTTCTTCCAATTGCGGTGACAGATCTGAAATTAAATAATAAAATAATCAAAAATCCGCCAATTGTAGTGACGGATCTGAAATTAAATAAAAAATATTCAAAAGCTCCGCTAATTGCAGTGGCAGATTTGAAATTAAATAATAAAATCGACCAATACGTTCTGTCAGTGATATGCCTGTATTTAAATATTATAATTAATAATAAAACATTAATATATATATATATATATATATATATATATATATATATTAAAATAAATATATTAAATAATCTAAATATTTATAAACATATCATAAAATTTTAAAAAATATATTATTATAATATTTTTTAATATATATTACCGTTTTATTATTAATTATAATATTTAATTATATTATTTAAATTAATCTTTATTATTGTTAAAAAAATGACTACACTGTTCCGTCCATTTATTGGGCGGAGGTTCCATGCAATATTGAAATTATTACTGAAAATTGTGGTATATTGGGTATAATTTTCTAAAAACATGCTATTTTGGTAAAAAAATTCTTAACAGAATCTCACACAGTAAATGCACAAGCACACATAAAAAACATGTCAGCACTCACCCCCACACGTTGCAACTTGTAGAATTATTACTTTGAGCTACGACAAACAAAGGCACCACTATCTATCACTATAATAATCAGTCATTCCAGCTTGACACCATCCTCTTTATCACTTATCAGTAACAATTATATACAAGCGTACCTAACAATTATATACAAGCGTACCAAAATTTATTGAATAAAAGCAGAAAAAGTAAATATCATATTCAAGGATACTTAATGTTCACCAAAATATTCAGGGGATAATTTGGTCTTTTAATAGAAGTTGCTTGTCTTTTTCTTGTTTTCCTTCCGGTTCTCTGCATAAAGAATTTCGACGTGGGATCCATCACTATGTTATTTCCTTTTAGCTAATGGTCCCCTATTTTCTTTTTAAACAATTTTGGTCTCCCATCCCAATTTTGTCCATGAACAGTGCATGAACAGTACATGTCCGTACATGAACAGTGCATAAACAGTTGCATCAAAATTGGGATGGAGGACCAAAATTGTTTAAAAAGAAAATAGGGGGACCAAAATCATGGAAAACCCAAAACAGAGGGACCAAAACTGTAATTTATCCTTTCCTTTTCATTACTTATGATTTTCCAAACGAACAGAGTGTAAATATTGGTAGTTTTGTATGGTTGGTCACAATGCTTAGGCAAAAACAGACATTTTTTCTATTAATAGCAAAAAATATGATTTAATTTTAGTTTCGTATATGGCGTGGTCCAAGTGCTTTTGGTTTGTATTTTGAGTGTTTGTTCAGATTTTGTGAACTTTATCTTATTATATTCTGATTTGTTTAGATACATTTTGTGTTTAATGTTATTTAATATATATTTTTTGTTTTTTGAAAGAAAAAATATATTAAAGTTTATATTTTGTGTGTGTAATCTTTAATTAAATTTTAGAGTTAATTATTAAAATGAACGTTGATATAAAACGTTAATTATTATTGAACTCAAGAGTTAGTTGATGTAACAATTATTAACAGAATTGTAACTACAAATTCAATCAATTGCTAACAGGAAAAAGTGTCAAGCCACCTGAGATTCTAACTAACATCAACAATTAACAGTTCAATTTAACAATTGCAAACAACTAATTTTAACATTCAAACAGAAACTAACTAGAAACTTACTTAACAACCATAAGATAGTAGCTAACTTTACAAACTAACCTTTTTTAACAGACTAAATTAATATCTAACATGATTTAACTGACTGATTCAATGCTCTAACAAAACTAACAGATCAAACAAACTCATAACTAACTTCATTCAGCTATAACTAACTCACTCTCAAACTCATCTCACTATTCAAATCCCTAACAAACTCACTCAATCCAATGGCTCTCAATCCTCTCCCCTAACAAATTTCTAACTACCTTTCCCTCCTTCTTCACTCTTCACTCTCCCTCAAACCTTCATCTTTATCCTCCATCCCTCATTCCATGATTCATCATTCACCTTCGCTCTTTCTGCAATTCCTTCATTCTCTTCATCTCTCAACCTTCATCATCACTCTCTAATTCTCTCTCCATTTCGGAATTACTCACGCATCATCAGCGGGCCAGGCTGTAGCTTCAAAGGGCCTCAACACTTATTATAGAGTTCACACCCCCGGCCCATTTGCTTTTGTTCTCTTCAGTTTCTTTTTTACAACAATAAAAAATACAAAATATATTAATTTTTTGCTTAATAAATTTTAGGAATTAGTGGCAATACTTTCTTAGTCATTTTTACTTAGAATTTTTCTAAAAAAAACTTAATAAAAACATATTAGATTTTTGAGGTTTTTCTTGCATCTTTTTGCGTCATTTTCATGTCATATTTTGTTGCAATTCTTTATATAATTTCTACGTGATTTTGTTGATGATATTGTGGATTAATTTTGTGATCTGTTTGTCATACTTTACCATGATCCCTTAGAGCATCTCCAATGGTACAACCCATTGTTTGGTTCTTTGTGGGACCCATTAGTCCACATCATCTTGAAGCAACTCACTCCAATTTTCACTCCAATGGTATAATTCTAAAGAACTCATATTGGGTCCCACAATTTTACTTTGTATAATAATATTTTATTGATACTAAATTTTATTTGATTTAAAATAATAATTTAAATTATTTAAATTTAAATTAATATAAAATAAATAAAATTAAACATAAAATTTAAAATTATAATTTAAATTAATCTCAAATGCATGACATATAATTAAAAACAATAAAAATATAATTAAAAACAATAAAAATAAATTACATAACATAATTACTCAAATTTAATATCATCGTCCTCATGTCCAAAACTTTCCCAAATATGTTCGACTAGATTTCCTTGAAGTTGGCGATGAACTTGTTTTTCACGAAGAGTTGCTCTTCTTTGTAGTCTTGTTGCAAGATTCGGATGAGGACCGCTAAATGTTTCAGTCGTTGAGTTGTTGCTACCTGCATTATCGTAAAAGTAATCAAAATCACCTCCATATGTGTGTCGTTCGTCTTCGACAATCATGTTGTGCAATATGATGCAAGCATATATGGTATGCTTGAGGGTTTCCATGTGCCAAGCACGCGCTGGACCACGTACTATTGCAAATCGAGATTGAAGCACTCCAAATGCACGTTCCACATCCTTTCTAGCTGATTCTTGGTGTTGTGCAAATAGTTTTCTCTTTTCTCCTTGCGGCATTGAAATGGTCTTGACAAATGTAGCCCACTCGGGATATATACCATCCGCTAAATAATACCCCATATTATATGGATTCCCATTGATTGTATATTGCATAGTAGCAGCACGTCCTTCCAAAATATCGTTAAACACATTAGATTGGTTTAGCACATTAATGTCATTGTTTGAACCTGCAATACCAAAAAATGCATGCCAAATCCATAAGTCTTGTGATGCCACTGCTTCAAGCATGATCGTGGGTTTACCATGATCACCTCGACAAAATTGTCCTTTCCATGCAATAGGACAATTCTTCCATTCCCAATGCATACAATCAATGGAACCTAGCATGCCTGGAAATCCACGTGACTCCCCCATTTGTAAAAGATGCTCAACATCATTGTTATTAGGCCTTCTCAAATACTCAGCCCCAAATACCTCATTCACGCCCCTTACGAATCTCTCTAAGCACTCAATTGCAGTGCTTTCACCAATTCGAACATATTCTTCTACAATGTCAGCGGAAGATCCATATGCCAACATACGAATAGCAGAAGTGCACTTCTGCAATGGTGAAAGACCCATTTTACCAGTTGCATCGACCCTCATTTGAAAATATTCATCATGATTTCCAAGGGTTTCTACAATTCGAAGAAACAAATGCCTATGCATTCTGAACCTTTTACGGAATTGGGCATCCGTGTATACTGGATTTTCTGAGAAGTAGTCGTTGAATAATCGTATATGCCCTTCTTCACGATTCCGATCTATCACTGATCTTCTTTTTCGCCTTGATGAACTTCTAGATTGACGTTCCTTCTCGAGCATTGACAACAATAGTTCTTCATCTGTGTTGTCCATAAGTTCTTCTTCAATCACCTCCCAAAAAAGTTTGTTGAGGTTGTTTGAATTGTTTCAATCCATTGAAGTGAGAGAATGGTGATAGAAAAATGATAGAAGAGTGAGAGAATGATGATAGAAGTGTGATAGAAAAATGATAGAAGAGTGTGAAAAGAATGAGAGTATATATAAGGCTAGTTTGAATAACGGCTAGTTTGAATAACGGCTAGTTTGAATAACGACTAGTTTGAATAACGGCTAGTTTGAATAACGGCTAGTTTGAATAACAGTTAGTTTGAATAACAGCTAGTTTGAATAACGGCTAGTTTGAATAATGGCTAGTTTGAATAACGGCTAGTTTGAATAATATTTAAATATAAAAAATACTAGAACATTGCATCTTATTACAATAGTCGTTGATACATAACAAGTACTACATAATATTTAAATATAATAAATACTAGAACATTGCATATTATTACCATCCATATTTTTCTTTTAGGTTATTACAACGTTTTTCATGAAATTCACGTTGACTATCATTCATCTTAGAAGTGTCTGACATTATGAATTGCATTGCTTCAAACTCCATCTTTTCCTTGACTAATTTGTTTTCTTCCTCCTTAAGTCGTGCTAGATTTTCCATTACTTCCATTCTTTTATTCCTTGTATCGGAAATAACACTAGAAGGAGGTTCAGTTGCATTTGCATTTTCCTTTGCCTTACCTTTTCGTTTTGTCGCCTTTTGTCCCATTGGACGCTCCATTGGAGATGATGAGTTTAACTCATAACTTGAAGGTGTCTCTGAGTTTAGCGATGCCGTGTATGAACCACTAGCAGAATTCTTTGTTCTCTTTGAAGAATTTTCGGTGAATGCTCTCATCCATTTAGGTTCATCTTTTAAAAGCCGCCATGCATACTCAAGATTGAATGGTGCACCTTCATCTTGTTCATAAAAAGCATGCGCATTGATTAAGATATCTTTCTCTGATGCCCCACTTTTTTTTCCATGAACAGCTTGTTTGTAACACCCAGCAAATTTTTGAACACAACCATTTATTCGATGCCATCGAGATTTTAATTGGCCTTGTAGCTTTTCTCGTGACTGCCCACGGTATTGGTTATAATTATCGGTGATTCTTAACCAAAAGCTATCAACTTTTTGATCAACTCCCACAATTGGATCCTTTGAAACATTGAGCCATGATTGCATAAGAAGTGTATCCTCTTCCCTTGTGAATACCTCTCGAGGTTTTTTTTTTAACAGAACGCCTTTGTTCTTTTTCAATTGTAGTATTTTCAATACCAACTTGAGTTAAAAATTATGGAACTTGGCGTTCAGACATAAACCCATTTGGTGTTTCAGGTTCATGATGAGAAAAATTCACCCCATGAGTATTTATCTGTGGTCTAAAATAAATATTTGGGTTGTTTGGTGGCGGAAAAAATATGGTAGAGTTTATTGGCGGTGGGGGAAATTGAGAATTTTGCGGATTGGAATTTTGCTGATTTTGCATGAGATGGAACATAGATTGTTGAAAATTATATTGATTAGGGTCCATTTGCCCTTAACAATAATAATTTGAACTAAGAAGATGAAAAATTTGGTAAAATATATGATCAATTGAAGGCTAATAAGAAGAAATTGTGAGAGAAAAATTAAAGTACTATGAGTAAGGAATAAATTTATGAGATAAAATATGACTAGCATTTGCTTCTATTTATAACCAAATAAATTATAAAAAAAATTAAAAAGAAAAAGAGCCGTTGAATAGAAAGTACCGTTTGAAAAAAAAAATTAAAAGAAAAAGAGCTTTTAGTTATATTATTATTTTAATAGAAAGTACCGTTGCTTTCCATCATCACGTGTGCTTAGCTGGCGGAGTTCAATTTTTAAATTTTTCTTACAGCTGGCGTACGACACGGTTTTACCTTACCGTTGTAGATGGCCTTAGAGCATCTCCAATGGTGCAACTTACATTTGAGTTCTTTATGGGACCCACTATGCCACATCATATTAAAAGAATTTATTTAATTTTAACTTTAATAAAAATCTGATATGGGTCCCACAACTTTACCTCATAACTTGATTTGATTGGGTACTACAATTTTTTAGTTGTTGTATTGCAATGCAACTCTATTATGACATGGCAAATTTTTTAAATATTTAATTATTAAATTAATGGTACAGGTGGAGAACTCAATAGAAGAAACTACCATTGGAGATGGTCTTAGAATTTTTTTTATTCATTTTTGGGTTTTTTTTTGTTGATAAACAATGAGATATATTTATAAGAATTGAGTACAAAAAGTACTCAAAACAGGTACATATTTAACAGCTAGCTCCACAACCCACCAACCCTTTACATAAACTTAAACACAAACTAACGGATTGTGGAACCACTCATAGAAATTACAAAGCACTCTCTGTTTTGAACCTAATGCTAACCACCACCAAGTGAACATTTTCACATTATGAACAATTTCATCTACATCACCTACAACATTGTTAAATATAATGTCGTTTCGTTGTTTCCATATGCACCAGCAAGTTGCCATCCATATGCCCGCAACTCTCCTTGGTGAACAATAGTTCCTTAATGCATTCATAACCTGCAAGAAATGATCACAACAATCTGTCCTTAGTGGTGCATCTATCCCTAACCACTCCATGATCTTCTTCCAAACCCCTGCTAGGAAAGCACAGTTCAAAAATAGGTGGAGAGAATTTTCAGCAGAATCACAACCAAACACACATAAGCTCAAGTCTGTATTTGTAATGATGTTTCTTTTCATAAGTTGCTCCCTCGTTGCCAATCTATCCATCAACAATCTCCAGCCAAAGATTTTGACTTTGGAAGGCATCCAACCTTTCCATAACACCTTAATCGCGTCTCTTACCACTGGCTGCAACCCCTTCGCCCTACCCTCCAGGAGAAGCTTCTTATAATACTCTCTCACGGTGAATGCATTCATTTCTCCACCTATCCACACGATCTTATCCATTCCGGCATACGTAGGTACCACATCCTCCAGAATCCTACATAGTTCCTCCAACTCCACACCTACCAACTGATCATGTACCGGTATGTTATCAATCAAACCCCACTTCCATACATTATCCTCCCACCATCCTAGGTTACTGACACTGCAACTCTTCATAACTTTTGGTACAGCTTGATACAATAGTGGAAATGTACAACACAATGGTTCCTGACCAATCCACCTCACTGACCAGAATGGAATCCTTCTCCCGTCCCCCAACTAATCCAATCTAATCCAATCCAATCTTTCCTCAAGCAAATTGTTTTCCAACTAATCCAATCCACGCCTTTTCTTTCCTCCGCGTTATGCCATAAAAAGTTTCTTTGAAGCTTGATTAATTCTTTCTTCACCTTTTTTGGCATCTTGAAAAAAGAGAGGAAGTACACAGGTAAATTAATCAGGACAGAATTGATTAGTGCAACTCTACCTCCAATGGACAAAAGTCTGCCAATCCATGGAGACAGTTTGGACTTTGTTTTCACCACCAATGGCTTCCAAAAGCTAGCTTTCCTCGGGTTTCCTCCTACTATAACTCCAAGAAAAATGAATGGAATATTGTCCAACCTACAGCAAAGAAATTGACTGGCTGCTTGTAAAAAATAACCGTCCACACCTATCCCATATAGTTTACTTTTCCACATATTTACTCTTAGGCCCGATACCATTTTAAACCCACGAAGTAGCACTTTGATAGCCCACAAATTTCTCCACGACCCTTCACCCACGATAATCGTGTCATCAGCAAACTGAAGCAATTCGTATGAGACCCCTTGGTTTATTCTAAATCCTTGAAATTCCCCTCTTTCCATAAGCTTGCGCATCATGCCTGCCATACCCTCAGCCACAATTGTGTACAAAAATGGGGAAAGGGGGTCACCTTGCCGTAACCCTCTACCGGCTTTGAATTCCTCCGTTGGACTGCCATTTACCAGGAGTGACATATTGCTATTGAATACACCCGCTGACATCCACCGCATCCATCTCTGACCAAAGCCCATTTTAATCAACATTTCCTTTAAAAACTACCAGTCTACACAGTCATATGCCTTTGCAAAATCTACTTTGAACAACAGGCAACTCTTCTTCCTTCTTCGCGCATAGTCTACAATTTCGTTTGTTACCAAAACCCCGTCAAAGATCTGCCTTCCCGGGACGAACGCAGTTTTTGACTTTGAGATCAATCCTCCTATTACCTTCCTTAGCCTTCCCACCAGAACTTTTGCTATAATTTTATAGATGCAGCCTATTAGACATATCGGTCTAAATTCTTCCAGACCTTGTGGATGCTCCACTTTTGGAATCAGCGCTATGAATGAAGCCGACATAGCTCTAGGGAGATTTGCCTTGTCATGAAAATCTTTAACACAATGAATGATGTCATTTCCCACTATATCCCAACATTTCTTGATGAATTCTAAGTTGTATCCGTCTGGTCCAAAACTTCTATCACCCTCACAATTGAACACCACTTCTTGAATTTCTTCTTTTGAAAACTCTTCCTCCAGCGCTGCACTCTCTTCTTGCGACAATCTGTTGAAATCTATCCCCTGCAGCCTAGGTCTGGGCTTTGACATCTTTCGGAATCTCTCCTCGAAGTGCTTCTTAATTTCCTCCTTGACCTCCACCACCCCTTTTATCAATCCTTGGTCTGATTGAATTGCTACTGGTGCATTTCTCCTTGTTCTAGCTCTGAGTGCAGAGTGAAAATACTTAGAGTTGTTATCTCCTTCCTTGATCCACTTCAGCCTAGCCTTTTGCTTTAACATGCTTTCCCTGTGATGTATTTTCCTCCAGATATTTTCCTGCAAAACCTTTCTCTTTTCAAACACTTCTTGGCTTGAATGGTTTATGCTGTTAGTGTCTACCAATTCCAACTCATTTAGCATCTCCAAATCTTCCTCCAGTTTCAAATTTACACGGCCAAAGACTCTGTAGTTCCATTCTCTTAGACTGTTCCTTAGCCTCTTTAATTTTTCCTTCAACATGAAGGCACTACTTCCGTTTTCCGAGCTCAGTTCCCACTGTTGTTTCACCAGCCTGAAAAAATCTTTGTGATCATACCAACTGTTAAACACTTTAAAAGGCTTAGGGCCCCAATCGAGGTTACTCAATTTCACCCAAACCGGCCTATGATCAGAGATGTCTCTATTCCCAGAAATTTGAGCCACCACCTTCCATTGGTTGATGATACCTTCTGATAGCAGTATTCTATCAATTCTGCTTCTAGATTTTCCGTTAGAGTTAATCCATGTAAATTTATTCCCTATTACAGGTAAGTCTATCACCTCCATTAATTCTATGAATTTAGCGAACTCCTCCATTTCCACCCCTCTTGATCTATTCTTCCCCTCCCTCTCCTCTTCTACTTTTATTGCATTAAAATCTCCCCCAACTATCCATTCTCCTACCGGCAATTTTTGTTTCCAGTCCAAAAGTTTCCTCCACAACTCTCTCTTTTCCGTCAACAGACACGATGAGTATACATTTACAAAGTAACAGTTTGTACCTTTCCACATAGCATTAACCCCCAGAAAACCTTTTCCTTTGAAACTAAATGATGGCTCCATAACACCCTTCTTCCATATTGTCAGAATCCCCCCTGATCGACCTTTTGATCCAACCGCAGACCAATCACACTCCTCCAAACCCCACAAACTTTTTATAATTTTCTCTTCCATCAGTTGGATTTTCGTTTCCTGAAAAAAACAAATCTCTGCCTTCGCCTTCATAACAATTTCTTTGATTCTTCTGCACTTTGCCGAATTCCCGCACCCCCTAATATTGAAAGTTCCTAGATTCATGGGATACCATTTGTTTGCTCCTTCCCTTCTTCAAAACAAGCACTTTCCCTATTTTCAATGCTCCTGACAATCTCTTCAAACACTTCATCATCTTCATCCCCTTCAATTCCCAAGTCTTTGATTGATTTCCATACTTTGGCCGACATTACTTCAATTGATTTCCAAATACGTCGATTTCCTTGGTTTACTCCTGAGTCCGCCACCGAGTCTTTGCATAGAATAGTGCCCACTGAGCTGCAAGAACTATTTCCAATTTTCTCATAATTTACAGGCGGAGCCGTGGTGGTTAAAATGAAATTAGGGTTGCTCTGTGAGTGCAAAAGGGCCGAGAAATAAGAAGGAGCAAAAGGAATTTGAATATTCTCATAAATTTCTGTTACAACCTTTTTTTTCTTGGGCTTTCTCACAAGGTCCAACCCACACGGTGACCCAGATATTGGATCAGAAACGGATCCTAGATGCTCTAAGATGGGCCCCCCTACAAAATTCTCCCGTCAGGCCCATTCTCATTGGCCCACCTTCCTGAATTATATTATTGGTTTTGCTGGGTCCAGCCGCCACCTTTTCTCTATAGAGTGACAACAACCTATCCCTTTCAAGCCCTTCAGTACCTATCTCCTCATTAAATGCTCCCTTACCATCAACAACATGTGTTAACCTGTCACCTTGTATGAAAAGTTCACCTTCCTTTTGAAAATTCTCATCTTCCCCAGGATCCTTCGCTTCTGCAGACTTTGAATTCTCTTTTCTATGCATAGGGACTATTTCCTCACCACCTTTCCTCTGATACTCTAAATTCATAGCCCTTTGAGTGCCTTCAGACATGTCATCTGACACACTTTTGTCATCCCCGAGACCATCTTCATCTTCCTCCTCCCCACTTTCCTCCCACCCACCATCCTCCGGCTCCGATGAGCTTCCTTCCTGTTCCTCATCTTCCCACCCTCTTGGTATCACGATTCTCTTTGGACCATGCATATCCTCAGCTATCTTAATACAGTAGACATGGTCATTCACGCCTACGTTGATGCTTACGTGCAATACCATTGAGTATTTGGTTCTGATTAAGAACCGAGCAACATCCAAGCTTGTGTGCTCCCTAGTCTCCTTGTCCATACACACGAACACACCCACCGTTTTCGATATGAATTCAAAGAATTTTCTATTCCATGCATGACATGGTAGTCCAAAGCAACGAATCAATGTCAATCTTTCATTATCTACATCCACTGGACTCCATGGATGTATTTTTGAAAACCATTTTCCTATCCACTCCGCCTCTTCTCTTATCAGTGTTTTTAACTCTCCCTCCTCAAGTTCTTCTAACAAACATAGATTTGCTCCCATAGGAGTTGCCTTTATTCTAAAAAAACCTTCTGCATGCAGTGCTCCCTGAATATTATACGTCGTCCTAGGTTCTTCCACTACCCCAACGTAAGCCTTTTCATTTTTGGCTTTGTTTAATTTGAATCAAGAATAGACATTAGGCTTTGATCCTTTGCATGACAACCTTTAGGGTAGTCATTTCCTTTGAAATCTCAACCTTAAAGGCCATTTTGCATACTAGCATTAGGTTAGAAATTTCTGTTTTTTCTTACATTTTTCATTTGCATTAGGGCTTTTCTTACATTTTTTTAATGTATTCTCCTAACAAAAACACCTTACAAATTCAATTTTTTTCTGAGGGGTTTTGTTTAAAACCTTATCAAAATGGCATGTATTTCCTTCCTATTGCAAACAGGAAGCACATAAGACTCCACACAACGAGCGGTCAGCCCTAACTGCTATATACACGCAACAAACAAACATTTTTTAGAAGAACCACGTGACTCTGATTTCTCTACTGCACATTAGGGATACGCAGGCACGTGGGTTCAAGAATTCCTAGCGAGCTCAATAATAAAAATATTTTATTTTTCTTTAATAATTCATTCATGCATTCCCTTTACAAGTAAGCCTTAGATATACACACCCTTAGAATAGAACAACCAGAGTGGTTCCCGTTGAGTACAACAAATGTGAGGGGTGTTAATATCTTCCTATTGCATAACTGATTTCGGTACCCGAGTTTTGGTTGCGAGACCATCTTATTCATTCTTTGGAGTTTTCTCGATGTTTCCCCTTCCCTTTAGGTTAAACCTAAAGTTCGATGGCGATTCTGTGATTTTTTGCGTAGCGATAATATTATAATATTTTATTCTAACAATGAATGGATTTTGTTTTGTTTTGCGCTTTGTTATGGATCTTTTTGGTTTTATCTATTATAAATATGTATCAATTCTATTATTACATTGTGACAATTTTAGAGGTTTAGAACAAAAAGAGAGAAATAATGGTTTAACGTATTTCAAGAGGAAACTTATAAAGACAAGGGTTTTTGAAAAATACACCTTAGGTTGAGAAATACACTTTGAGTTTGAGTGATTCTTATATTGAGAGTTGGAGTGATTGAGAAATATTTAGGTAGAAAATATGAGTTTGTTCTTGAGAATTCTAAAGGCGAATATTTTTTTTAACTCATTTGTAATCTTTTGTAACAACTTTCGGAGTATAATGAATTAGAGATCTGCTATTTTTTTTATTGAACTGGATAAACAAATCTTTCCCCTTTCCCATCTTTTATTCTTCTATTATATTGTCTGCTTATTGATTATTATTGCTGAAGATCATTTATTTTAGTTGCTTCTTTGCCTCACATAATAAAGTACCTTGTCATTTTCACAACAGATTCTATTATTATCTTTAAAGCCGTACCTTCAGTGGTCAGTGGGGCTGGTATACCCAATCCTTCACAAAGAAGAGGAATGATAGAGTTGGGTACAAATGATGTTATTCTAACCCAAAACGAACTTGTGATTCTAACCATTGTGATATTTTTTTTGTAAAGTTTCCACAATAGTTGAAAAGCATGCATGAAGGATATGAAAAAAAAATCAAAAGATTGTTATTTAGCGTGAATTATGTCAAGGTTTCCATCTAATTAGTTATTCTCCTCCCATATAAAGAGTCAACTACCTGCCAGATAGCAACCTTAATTACAATCAACTGTACAGGTAGGATTAAGGGACATCCAACAAGCTACATATTTATCAATAATATCAGCAAGAATATGGTGGTTTGATCTTGGATCATGTTTTAATTTTATACCTCCCTTTATATAAGAAAGAAGATTGGTAATCTATCTATGAAATAAACAAGAACACTACTAATTTTGCTGATGGATCTCACTAAAACATCTCATTTGATATGAAATTGGACGAAACAACGCCCATTCTACTAAAACACTTCATCTGGCAAAGGATCAAGATTAAATATATTGATATAGAAAGGTGCAATGTCACACTCACACTCTATTATAAAAAAGAAAAAAAATCAACTTTAATTTATTTGAACCATTAGAAATTATTACATCGAATGATACTCCATCATAAAATGTTAGAGATATTATATTAGCTAAGTGCTTAAGTTAGTTATAGTTAACACTGTTAAGTAATGGTGAATATTGTAATGTGCAAAGTGGTTTACCGTTAAGCATGTTAACGGAAACCGTATAGTATAAAAGCCAAAGCTTTAGCTCCTTGCAATGTAATGTGTGAAAAATCACTTTCTCTATTTTCTGTTTTCGTTTCATCTTTTCCATCACTGCTCTTCATCTTCACAGCGTGAAGAATGAAGAAGATTCAACTCTAACATGGTATCATTCGCTTGAACCGATCTTCCGCGCTTCTCGACTCTTTAGAGTCTCTTCGTCCATCATCTGTGTTCTTGGATCTAGTTCTTGAAGCTCATCAATGGAATCCGATGGTACCTCCGATTCGATTCTCAAATCGCAAGAGTTCTCCACCGGTGGTACTGCAACAAAATCCTCCAACACATTTGGTCCAAAACTCTCAATCAAACTTCAAGATAACAACTATCTCCTATGGAATCAACAGGTTGAGGGTGTTATTCTTTCACAGAAAATGCACAAGCTTGTGGTCAATCCGGTGATTCCGCAGAAATACAAGACTGCTCAAGATCGTGTCACAGGTACGATTTCTGAAGAGTATGAACACTGGATTGTACAAGATCAAGCTCTTTTCATCTGGTTGTTATCTACGATCTCTGAATCTGTGTTACCTAGGGTTCTTGCGTGCAAACACGCACTTGAGGTTTGGGATAAAATTCATCAGCATTTCAATGCTCAGATGAAAGCGAGAGTTCGTCAATTGCGTATTGAACTGAAATCAACCAAGAAGGGCACCGAGTCTATTACTGAGTATGTGTTGCGAATCAAGGCCATTGCGAATTCACTTCTTGCAGCTGGTGACTCCATAACTGAACAAGATCAGGTTGATTCTATATTGCAAGGGCTTCCAGAGGAATATAACCCCTTTGTAATGCAAATGTATGGCTGTCCCACACCTCCTACTCTCTGCGACGTTGAAGCATTGCTCTATGTGCAAGAAGCACAATTGGACAAATTTTGTGAGGAGCAAAATGCATCGACCATAGCTGCGAATGTTGCTCATATGCATCATGAAACTCAGAGCTCCAGAGGAGCTTATTCAGGCACTAGAGGCAGAGGCCGTTTTCAACGTAGTCGTGGTCGTGGTCGAGGCAGAGTTATCATTGGCAATCAACCAACGTGTCAGCTATGCGGCAAATATGGTCATGAGGTTTCTACATGCTGGCATATATTTGATGAGAATTATATGCCTTCAAATGCCAACAACAATGTATCTGCAAATTCTACTCAAACAACTACCAAGCAAGATGATTCTGCTACAATTTCTCAAACCACCCAAACTGTTGCAATGATGGCAACAACAGGACGTTCATCTGGATACACTGCAGAGTACAACTTACCTTCAGAGCTAGAATCTCAGTCTTGGTTTGCGGATTCAGGTGCCTCTCATCACCTAACTCCCTTTGCTCATTTATTACAAAACAAAAGACCGTATGTAGGTATGAACAAGGTGTATGTTGGAAATGGTCAATCCTTAGCAATAGAATCTGTAGGATCCGCACATTTACACTCTACAGTTCATCCTTCACATAAATTACTCCTCACCAATATTCTTCACGTTCCCTTTATCACTAGAAACTTATTGTCAGTTTCTAAATTTGCTAAGGATAATAATGTTACCTTTCAGTTCCTACCTGACAAAAGCTACATACTTTCCCAGGCTTCTAATCAAGTGCTTGCAAAAGGAACTCTTGATGCCAGTGGCTTATACTTCTTTTCCCAGCTGCATTTGGAGCCTCAAAGGTGTACAAACCAAAGCAAAAGACTGAGACCTCAATCGGGTATACATAGTTATGTAGCTTCTGATTCAACTGTCAGTAATATAGATGTATGTAATACTAGATCACTATGGCACCACAGACTTGGTCATGCCAATTATAATTCTGTTGATGCTATTCTGAAACTGTGTAATATAGCTTCATCCAATAAAAGTACTCATTTCTGTTCTGCTTGTAATCTTGGGAAAGCACATAAATTGCATGCTCCACTCACACACACAATCTATCATAAACCTTTTGAAATGTTGTACACTGACTTGTGGGGTCCTTCTTCATGCCCCTCTAGCTCAGGCTATCGATATTACATAGCCTTTGTTGATGCTCACACCAAATATACCTGGATCTATTTGCTCAAGCAAAAGTCTGATGCCTTGCAAGCCTTTAAGCTATTTCATGCCTTTGTTAAAACATAATTTTTGACCTCTATCAAAGCTTTTCAATCAGATTTTGGGGGTGAGTTTAGACCCTTTACTAAGTTCCTGTCAGAGTTAGGAATCTCCCACAGGCTCACCTGCCCTCATACCTCACACCAAAATGGGTCAGTTGAGAGAAAACATAGGCAGATTGTGGAGATGGGACTTACACTGCTTGTTAGAACAAGAATTGTTCTGATCAATAATCTTAGTTTTGATGATAACAATGTATATGAATTTTGCTCAAGATAATGTGGTACTCTAATCCTATGCAATTTCCTTTTCAGGAAATATATAAAGAGTATGCACAAATCAGCACTAAGAAGCTTTGACTCAGAAGGTTCAGTATGCAACTTCAGCACATGGTCTGGCAAGACATCAGAAGATGGTCAAGCAGAATCAGAACATGGTCTATTAGAAGCATCAGAAGAACTTGAGTTCAGAAGCAGAAGCACTGAAGTCATGGAATCACGCTCAGAAGCATATCAAGATCAGAAGATCAGAAGATGCTCTGCACCAAGCTGTTTGTACTCTGATGATTTTCAACGTAGTATTTAGAAAGAACAAATCAGAATCAAGTACTAGATGGCAGGCTACGCTGACTGACAAAAGGAACGTTAGAAGCTATTAAAGGCAATGTCAGTAGTCACAGCAAAAGCAAGGCTCGAGGTAGTTGACAAAACAGTGAAACATTAAATATAATGCTGTACGGAATACGCAAAGCATTAAATGCTCCCAACGGTCATCTTCTCAAACGCCTATATAAATGAAGTTCTGATGAGAAGCAAGGTTACCAATTCTTAACAATTTCTGTGAATATTAACTTGCTGAAACGCTGTTCAACTCAAAGCTCAGAAACTTCATCTTCATCAAAGCTCACTTCATTACTGTTGTAATACTTTAGTGAGTCTAAGCTTAAATCTGTAAGAGAAATATCATAGTTTGTGATTATCGCTTTTAAGAAGCAATTGTAATACTCTTAGAATTTGTTTACATTAATTTGTAAAGGACTAGAGTGACCGGGTTGTGATCAGTATACTCTAGAGAAGTCTTAGAAGGTCTCTAAGCAGTTGTTCCTAGAGTGATCAAGTTGTGATCAGAAGACTCTAGAAGACTTAGAAGTTGTCTAAGTGGAAAACCATTGTAATCTCGTGTGATTAGTGGATTAAATCCTCAGTTGAGGTAAATCACCTTGTATAGGGTGGACTGGAGTAGTTTAGTTAACAACGAACCAGGATAAAAATACTTGTGCAAATTATTTTTATCTTACGAGTTTTTGAAACTACACTTATTCAAACCCCCCCTTTCTAAGTGTTTTTCTATCCTTCAATTGGCATCAGAGCGCCGGTTCTAAGGTGCAAGCACTTAACCGTGTTTAGAAAAGATTCAGGAAGAGAAAAACATTAAGTCAAGATGGTTGAGACTCCACCACCTTCATCTACATCTACATCTGGCTCTGCTGAGCAATACAATGGTAATGGTAACAATGGTTACACTAGACCACCAATATTCGATGGTGAAAACTTTGAATATTGGAAAGATAAATTGGAAAGTTACTTTCTTGGTCTGGATGCTGATCTATGGGATCTTCTGTTGGATGGTTACAAACATCCTGTTAAAACTACTGGTGTAAGGCTCACGAGAAGCGAAATGACTGATGATCAAAAGAAAGATTTCAAAAATCATCACAAATGCAGGACTGTTTTGCTGAATGCTATCTCTCATGCTGAGTATGAGAAGATATCTAACAGGGAAACGGCCCATGACATATATGAGTCCTTGAAAATGACTCATGAAGGAAATGCTCAAGTTAAGGAGACCAAAGCTCTTGCACTAATCCAGAAGTCCGAAGCCTTCAAGATGGAGGATGATGAAGACATTGAGAAGATGTTTTCAAGATTTCAAACTCTGACTGCTGGATTAAGAGTTCTGGACAAAGGCTACACCAAAGCTGATCATGTAAAGAAGATCATCAGAAGCTTGCCCAGAAGATGGGGCCCAATGGTAACTGCATTCAAGATTGCGAAGAATCTGAATGAAGTTTCTTTGGAAGAGCTGATCAGTGCCCTGAGGAGTCATGAGATTGAACTTGACGCAAATGAACCTCAGAAGAAAGGTAAGTCTATTGCATTAAAATCTAATGTTAAAAAATGCACTAACGCTTTTCAGGCTAGAGAAGAAGATCCTGAAGAATCAGAATCTGAAGAAGAAGATGAACTGTCCATGATCTCCAGAAGGGTAAACCAACTCTGGAAGAGCAAGCAAAGGAAGTTCAGAGGCTTCAGAAGTTCAAAGAGATTTGAACGAGGAGAATCTTCTGGTGACAGAAGATCTGACAAGAAGAAGGCTGTCTGCTATGAGTGCAATGAGCCTGGACATTACAAGAACGAGTGTCCAAAACTTCAGAAGGAGAATCCCAAGAAGAAGTTTCATAAGAAGAAAGGTCTTATGGCAACATGGGATGATTCAGAATCAGAATCAGACTCTGAAGATGAGCAGGCAAATCTGGCACTAATGGCCACAATGGATGACGGATCAGAATCTACATCAGAATCAGATTCTGAAGAGGTATTTTCTGAACTATCTAGAGAAGAGTTAGTTTCCAGTCTAACAGAACTTCTGGAACTCAAGTCTCAGATTAGTATCAAATACAAGAAGCTGAAAAAGCTATTTGAATTTGAAACTAAGAAGCTTGAAGTGGAGAATTCTGAACTGAAGGAAAAAGTTTTAAATTTATCCAAAAATACTGGATCTCCTTCTGTCTCTGAAAAATCTACTCCAAGTCTGAACAATATTCTGAAAGAATATGACTTAAGTTCCAGAAAGTTTTTATCTAGAAGTATTGGCAGAAGTCAACTTGCTTCTATGATATATGCTGTGTCAGGAAACAAAAGAGCTGGCATTGGTTATGAGGGTGAAATCCCATACAAGCTTGAATCTGTGGATGATATGAAAATATCATACAAGCCTCTGTATAACCAATTTAAATTTGGCCACTCCCATGATATTAGGCACACATCACATGCTCAAAGCTTTCACATAACACACACCAAGAAGCATGTGACAAAACCTAAGAAATATCATGGAACTCAGAACATAAACTATCATTCTGTTCCTCCTATTTCATATAATGCTAAACCCAAGTTCAATCAGAACTTGAGGAAAACTAACAAGAAAGGACCCAAGAAGATGTGGGTACCTAAGGAAAAGATTATTCCTATTGCAGATATCCTTGGCTGCAAAGAAGGAAAAGCACAACATGTCATGGTACCTGGACTCTGGATGCTCGCGACACATGACAGGAAGAAAGTCTATGTTCCAAGACCTGGTGCTTAAATCTGCTGGAGAAGTGAAGTTTGGAGGAGATCAGAAGGGAAAAATTATTGACTCAGGAACTATAAAGTCTGGTAACTCTCTTTCTATTTCTAATGTTCTTCTAGTAGATGGATTAGCTCATAACTTATTGTCCATAAGTCAATTAAGTGACAATGGTTATGACATAATCTTTAATCAAATATCTTGCAAGGCTGTAAGTCAGAAGGATGGCTCAATCCTATTTACAGGCAAGAGAAAGAACAACATTTATAAGACAGATCTTCAGGATCTTAAGAATCAGAAGGTGACTTGTCTTATGTCTGTTTCTGAAGAGCAATGGGTCTGGCACAGGAGATTAGGACATGCTAGTTTGAGAACGATTTCTCAGATTAACAAACTAAATCTTGTCTTAGGACTCCCTAATCTGAAATACAAATCAGATGCTCTTTGTGAAGCATGTCAGAAGGGCAAGTTCTCTAAACCTGCATTCAAGTCTAAGAATGTTGTCTCTTCCTCAAGGCCGTTAGAACTTTTGCACATTGATCTGTTTGGCCCAGTCAAAACAGCATCTGTCAAAGGGAAGAAATATGGATTAGTCATCGTTGATGATTATAGCCGCTGGACATGGGTAAAGTTCTTAAAACACAAGGATGAGTCTCATTCAGTGTTCTTTGAATTCTGCACTCAGATCCAAACTGAGAAGGAGTGTAAAATCATAAAGGTCAGAAGTGATCATGGTGGTGAATTTGAGAACAAATTCTTTGAGGAGTTCTTCAAAGAAAATGGTATTGCCCATGATTTCTCTTGTCCTAGAACTCCACAACAAAATGGAGTTGTAGAACGAAAGAATAGGACTCTACAAGAAATGGCCAGAACCATGATCAACGAAACCAATATGGCTAAGCACTTCTGGGCAGAAGCAATAAACACTGCATGTTATATTCAGAATAGAATCTCTATAAGACCTATTCTAAATAAGACTCCTTATGAATTGTGGAAGAACAGAAAGCCCAACATTTCATATTTTCATCCTTTTGGATGTGTTTGTTTTATTCTGAACACTAAAGATCATCTTGGTAAGTTTGATTCTAAGGCACAAAAGTGTTTCCTTCTTGGATATTCTGAACGCTCTAAAGGCTACAGAGTATACAAGACTGAAACATTGATTGTAGAAGAATCAATCAATATCAGGTTTGATGATAAGCTTGGTCTTGAAAAGCCAAAGCAGTTTGAGAATTTTGCAGATATTGATATTGATATCTCAGAAGCAGTAGAACCAAGAAGCAATGCTGCAGAAGCTGGCAGTCTCAGAAACAATGGATCAGAAGATCAAGTTGCTGCATCTTTAGAGAATCTCAGGATTTCTGAAGAGCCAACAGTCAGAAGATCACCTAGACTTGCTTCAGCTCATTCAGAAGATGTGATCCTTGGAAAGAAAGATGATCCTATTAGAACAAGATCATTTCTAAAGAATGACAATCAGGAGTAGTGATCAAAATTAGAAGGCGTAAAGCTTTTTCAGAAAAATACAGCTGTCATCTAATTCCAGTTGGTAACACGTGTCTACCCTATTTGAACAAACATGCGTGCAGTTGAGGAGGCGCCTTTCCTAGGTAACTGTTCTATCACTTCATTTGTCATAATTTCTCTCTCCTCTTGTCACGTAACATTAAATGCCATTCATCATTTCTTTTATTTTTGTTATTTTATATTCTTCAAACGTTTCAGTTTTCCCTCTTTCATTTCCCTCTTTGCGTTCAGTTTTTCAAAGTTCACCATCTTTCTCTGTCTTTCTGCATTTTTGCATAAACCCTAGTTTACTCATCTTCAACCTAGCATTCATCATGAACCCATCTTCAAGTAACTCTCGGTCTGAAGAAATGTCTTCATCTCAACTGGTTCTCAACAAGTTTGACTTTGTTCCTCTGAAAACTTGCTCTTTGTCTCCATCGGAAATGGAAGTACTGTGTGAGTCCCCTGTGGACTTTGTTGACTTGGCTGCATATGATTTCAAGCCAGAAGCTAGGTTTATGGCTCAAGGATGGGCTAACTATTTGGGTAGATTGGTTGGACCAGTCTTTCCCGCTCTTGTGAAAGATTTCTGGGCGCACGCAATCGTCACTCCAACCGCCATTCTCTCTTTCGTGCTAGGGCATGAAGTTGTGGTCACTGAAGCTCTGATCAGAAAACTGTACAATCTTGATGATGAAGAAGGTGAAACTAGTCCTCTTGCTGGAAGGGTTGATTGGAACAAAGTTGAGAAACTTATCTCAACCATCACTGGTATTAACTCCAACATGACGGGCACGTTGAGACCTCTATTTCAGGTGTGGGCTGAGATCATCATGGGTTCTCTTCACCACAGAAAGAAGTCTCTCTCCTCCACTTTCATTAATCCAGATCAGAAGTATACTCTCTATTGTATTGGAAAAAGCATTGAACTTAATATTTCCATTATACTCTTTGAAAACCTAAAGCTGGCTATTGAAGAATCAAGGGATGAGTATCGGGAGAAGCATCCTCATCTTCAGAAGAATAGTATTCCTTTCGGCAGAATGATCTCAGATATTCTGATTGAAAGTGATTTGCTGGAGTCTCTTAAGACTTGTGGAACTCCTTCTTTCTTCAGAATTGATCAAGGCAATGTCTTCTCTGGCTTTGATCTTTTAAGAATGAAACTGGTGAAGGAAATAATCTCTGTTCCAACTGTTCTCTCTGATATCCCTATCAGAAGAGTCCCTGTTCAAGGCTTCTCAACCATGTTTCAAGCTGAACTGGTTAAATCTGTTAAGCCCTATCTGGAAGATTCTGTGAAGACGCAAGCTTCCGTTGATCCTGCTTGGATACGTGGAAGAGTGCTTCCCTCTCAGACTGATCTTCGGAAGAAGGATCAGAAGAAGAGAGAGAAGAAACTGAAAAGAAAAGCAGCAGAAGATGCTAAGAAAGAAGCTAAAAAGAAGAAGGTCACCTTTGACCCTCTTAAGGTGGATCCTTTCAGAGCTAAGAAGACTGGTATTTATTCTAGGCAGGAATACATCCCAACCTCCTCAGAATCTCCCTCATTCATTCTGCTGTCTCCTTCTGAAACATCAACTCCCATCACACCCCCACAAATTAACCTGCAACCACCCTCACCCCCTATAATTCTGAACCCTACTCCCTCAACTTCTATACTTCTCACAAATATTCCATCCTCATCACACCAAACTACAGATATTCCATCCTCATCTTCTAACCCTCTTCCTTCTGACCCTTGTCTTTCATATCCCATACCTACCAGGACCCCCAATCCATACTCCTGTCTTTACCCTGATTACAGCTTCACCTTTCGCCCTCCTGCACCTGCTACTCCTGTCTTTCTTGAGCTCTTACACTATCGTGTGAACCGTTGGTTAGAGCTTCTGGAAACTGCATATCGCCATAATCTGGATGAGCGTTCTCTTCGCAACCTCTGGAGAGCTCTTAGACAGAGTTTCCAAGTTGAAGCTATGAATGTGCAGAGAAGATTCACTGCTGAAGCACGTGGTGCTCCTGGACTCTTGTTAGAATTTGATGATGGCAGATATCGTCATGTCATCAGAAACAGAAGAATTCTTGAGGAAAGGATGCCTGAAGATGAGTTAACTGGGAATCCCTGCAGAACTCTTGTGGTCTGGCGACCAAAGTTCATGGTTCTGACTGGTGACTTTCAGGGGCTGTTCAACTGGTTCAGAATGAACCCTTCTGAAAGTGCTCCTGATATGGACTTTCCAGTAGTGGTCTATCCTGCAGTTGTTGCCGGTCCTCCTTCTCCAACAAATCTTGCAACCATTCTTCAAGCCCTGGAAGATGGAAATTCTGAGTTCCCAGAACCAGAATATGCTGAAGCTATTTCTGAGTCTGACTCAGATGTAGAGATGGAAGATGCTGAAGAGATTGACTGTTCTCATTCAGAAGATCATCCTGCTGAGAATGTGGTGGTACATTCTGATGATCTCCCTGAAGAGACTACCATGGAAGCAGCAGTGGAGAATGCTATGCCAGTCAACAGAAGTCTGGAAGTTTCTTCTTCTGGTGAACCCTCCTATCTGGTGCGGACTTTGGAGGCCATGCAGAAGAATCAAAATGACCTGGCTTCTCGTCTGGATAGGCAAGATGAGACCAATGCAGAGTTCAGAGCCTTCATGTCAAGATAGACTGAGAGCAACAATGGGATCCATGAGACACTAGCCAAGATTTTGTCAAAGCTAGGGTCTTAGTCTTTGTGTCTTAGTTGTTTTCTGTTTGTTTGTTGCATCTGTTTTCTGCATAACTCTTGTACTTCTGCTTGTTTTATCAATAATTATTTGTTTTTCTTTCCTTTGTCGAATGCTTACATCTGAATCTTTTACATTCTTTTTGATGTTATGACAAAAAGGGGGAGAAATAGTGATAAATGATTTGATTTATATTAGCAGTTGCCGGGAAGAAAGCCCCCACATTTCTAACAGAAGCTGCAAGCTTCATATGTTTCTAAGTTGTGTTGTTGCAGGAATTGAAGATTCAAGATCAATAAGCAACAAGATGAATCAAGTTCTTGGATTCTTGAAGCAAGCTGAGTGCTATGAAGCTTCAGAATCAGAAGCAAGAAGGAAGAATGTTCAGATATTCTGATGATAGAATATGTTCTGATACATTCTATATGGCTTATATGGCTCTGATACATATTATGTGTTCTGAAACATATTTTATGTTCTGATTCATTCATGCTGACTTTTGTCGTTTAGTTTTGTTCTGTAACATTTCAGGATGTAGAGATGCTCTAATGATGCTCTGGTACATTCAACAATGTTCTGATACAATCTAGCATGAAGTGATGTAAGAAGAAATTCAAGCTCTGAAGCTGTCCGATGGAAGCAGGAATCAGAAGCTGTGAATGTTCTGAGGATCTAAAGAAATTCAAGTTCTGAAGCTGTCCGATGGAAGCAGGAATCAGAAGCTGTGAATGTTCTGAGGATCTAAAGAAATTCAAGTTCTGAAGCTGTCCGATGGAAGCATGAATCAGAAGCTGTGAATGTTCTGAGGATCTAAAGAAATTCAAGTTCTGAAGCTGTCCGATGGAAGCAGAAATCAGAAGCTGTGAATGTTCTGAGGATCTAAAGAAATTCAATGTTCTGAAGCTGTCTTATGGAAGCAGAAATCAGAAGCAGTGAATATTCTGAAGTTCAAGCATATGTGAACGTCTCTACTGAAATACTCAGGGAAGTCTTTTATTTATAAAATTCTTCTAGTATTAATTTCAGGGGGAGATTATTCATCTCAGGGGGAGATTGTTAATCTCAGGGGGAGACACATTCACATTATGTTTATATGCTTATGCTATAATTGTGTAATTGTCTTTTGCCGTCTGTTATTCTGATTGCAAATTCATATCATTTATATATGTTTTTGTCATCATCAAAAAGGGGGAGATTGTTAGAACAAGAATTGTTCTGATCAATAATCTTAGTTTTGATGATAACAATGTATATGAATTTTGCTCAAGATAATGTGGTACTCTAATCCTATGCAATTTCCTTTTCAGGAAATATATAAAGAGTATGCACAAATCAGCGCTAAGAAGCTTTGACTCAGAAGGTTCAGTATGCAACTTCAGCACATGGTCTGGCAAGACATCAGAAGATGGTCAAGCAGAATCAGAACATGGTCTATTAGAAGCATCAGAAGAACTTGAGTTCAGAAGCAGAAGCACTGAAGTCATGGAATCACGCTCAGAAGCATATCAAGATCAGAAGATCAGAAGATGCTCTGCACCAAGCTGTTTGTACTCTGATGATTTTCAACGTAGTATTTAGAAAGAACAAATCAGAATCAAGTACTAGATGGCAGACTACGCTGACTGACAAAAGGAACGTTAGAAGCTATTAAAGGCAATGTCAGTAGTCACAGCAAAAGCAAGGCTCGAGGTAGTTGACAAAACAGTGAAACATTAAATATAATGCTGTACACAATACGCAAAGCATTAAATGCTCCCAACGGTCATCTTCTCAAACGCCTATATAAATGAAGTTCTGATGAGAAGCAAGGTTACCAATTCTTAACAATTTCTGTGAATATTAACTTGCTGAAACGCTGTTCAACTCAAAGCTCAGAAACTTCATCTTCATCAAAGCTCACTTCATTACTGTTGTAATACTTTAGCGAGTTTAAGCTTAAATCTGTAAGAGAAATATCACAGTTTGTGATTATCGCTTTTAAGAAGCAATTGTAATACTCTTAGAATTTGTTTACATTAATTTGTAAAGGACTAGAGTGATCGGGTTGTGATCAGTATACTCTAGAGAAGTCTTAGAAGGTCTCTAAGCAGTTGTTCCTAGAGTGATCAAGTTGTGATCAGAAGACTCTAGAAGACTTAGAAGTTGTCTAAGTGGAAAACCATTGTAATCTCGTGTGATTAGTGGATTAAATCCTCAGTTGAGGTAAATCACCTTGTATAGGGTGGACTGGAGTAGTTTAGTTAACAACGAACTAGGATAAAAATACTTGTGCAAATTATTTTTATCTTACGAGTTTTTGAAACTACACTTATTCAAACCCCCCCTTTCTAAGTGTTTTTCTATCCTTCACTGCTAGCTCATGCTTCTCTTCCCATTTCTTATTGGGATTATAGCTTTACAACCTCTGTTCATATCATCAATAGACTTCCCTCTTCATCCTTACCCCAAGTCAACTCACCTTTTCATGCCCTGTATGCCAAAAACCCTGACTACTCCACCATGAAAGTATTTGGGTGTTCATGCTATCCCCTCCTCAGGCCCTACAATAAACACAAACTGCAATTTAGAAGTCAAGAGTGTGTTTTTCTTGGAGTTTCCCCTCAACACAAGGGTTTTAAATGCCTAAGTCCAGATGGCAGGATCTACATCTCAAAACATGTCACCTTTAATGAACAATCTTTCCCTTTTCCCAGACTGTTCCCTAAGGATATTCCTACAAACTCAGGGTCAAAACTTTTATCTCACAATGCTAGCAGTCTGTCCAGTCCAGGCTACTCCTCTTTTGTACCATCAATGCCTGGCCCTTCAGGGAATCCCATAGGTCCAAATGAGTAGGAGCCAGAAGCCAACTCTACTCCCAATAATGACACACATAATCCAGAGGATAATGCCTTAGTCATATTGAATAATAACCAAAAATCTAGTACACCTCAGTCCCCTGTGACAACTCAACAATCTACTGTCCCACAGACTTCTTTTAGGCACAGTCTTCAAAGTGTTGGTAATAACTCTGGTAGCCCTGGTACACCTACTGACCCTGTACTTCAAACTCCTCCTTTTAATGAGCTAATTCAAATTTCCAATACTTCTTCCCTACAACCTATTACAGAGAACTCTCATGAGTCTGTTGGCCATAGAGGTCCCTTCCCCACTCTACACCAGCCTATATCTCAACCTACTGATAGCCCTCAGGATCTGGATGTCCTAGATTTCACACTAGCTGGAGATACTCCTACTCAGTCATCTATGTCTCCTTCCATAGGAGCTAACATCTCTCCTCCACATCTGCTTATTAACTCACATCCTATGCTCACAAGGGCCAAAACTGGCAACTCCAAACCCAAAGTGTTTCTAGGTCACACTGAGTCAGAACCCACCAGTATTAAACAAGCTCTTTCCAAACCTGAATGGGTTAAGGCCATGAAAGAAGAATACAATGCTCTCCAGGCTAATCACACTTGGTCTTTGACTACTCTTCCCCCTGATAGGCAAGCAGTGGGATGCAAATGGGTCTTCAAAATAAAAGAAAATCCAGATGGCAGCATAAACAAGTACAAAGCCAGGCTTGTAGCCAAAGGCTTTCATCAAGAACAAGGTTTTGATTACACAGAAACATTTTCCCCTGTTGTGAAACCTACCACCATTAGAGTTATCCTCACACTGGCTATCACATATAAGTGGGATATTCAACAAATAGATGTGAATAATGCATTCCTAAATGGGACACTTCAAGATGATGTCTACATGAGTCAACCTCCAGGCTTTGTGCACACTGATAAGTCCCTTGTGTGTAAGCTGCACAAAGCCATCTATGGCCTCAAACAAGCCCCAAGGGCTTGGTATGAGAAACGGACACATGCCCTTCTGCAGTATGGTTTCAGCCCTTCTAAATGTGACACTTCCTTATTTGTTTACTCCAAACGTGACACCACTTTGTATGCTTTTGTTTATGTAGATGACATCCTTCTTACCGGATCAAGTGCTGCTCTTCTTCAAACTATGATATACAATTTACACAGTGTGTTTCCTCTAAAGAAGTTGGGCAGACCCAGTTATTTTCTTGGCATAGAAGTCAGGTCCTGCAGTGATGGTTCTGTGTTCCTCAACCAATCCAAGTACATTCAGGAATTTCTAGCACGAGCCAAAATGTCCAATGCCAATGGGGTGCCTACTCCCATGCTGAGCACTTGCAAACTTAGTAAACATGGTAATGATCTTTTCCCTGACCCTCACTTATACAGATCTATAGTGGGTGCACTACAATATGTGACTTTAACTAGGCCAGACATTGCTTTCAGTGTCAATAAAGCTTGCCAATATATGGCCAGGCCTTTAGATTCTCATTGGGTTGTTGTGCGACGGTTACTTTGATACCTAAGTGGTACAGTCAAGCTGGGATTCAAATTATCCCCATCTCTATCTGGATCTAAGTTTTCTGTGTGTGCCTACAGTGATTCTGATTGGGCCAGCGACCCTGATGACCGCAGGTCAACCTCTGGCTCTTGTATATACTTTGGTCCCAACCTGATCTCGTGGAGATCTAAGAAATAGTTGCTTGTAGCACACTCTAGCACAGAGGCAGAGTATCGTGCTCTTGCACACACCACATCTGAATTTCTCTGGTTGGAATCTCTTCTTTCTGAGTTATGCATACCGTTTCCCACCCCTGCACTCATGTGTGACAATCTTAGTGTTGTTCTGCTGTCTCATAACCTTGTTCTTCACGCTCGAACGAAGCATATCGAACTTGATA
Organism: Vicia villosa; assembly: GCF_029867415.1. Lineage (NCBI taxonomy): Eukaryota > Viridiplantae > Streptophyta > Magnoliopsida > Fabales > Fabaceae > Vicia > Vicia villosa. Next base: position 91,524 of record NW_026705281.1, on the reverse strand, counting down.
TTCACTTTGTACGAGAACGGGTGGTTGCAGGTAAACTGCTGATCAAACATGTACCTGCTGCCTTACAAATTGCAGACACGCTGACCAAGCCTCTTGGCACTAGTGCTTTTCAGGAACTTCGTGGCAAACTCAAGGTCTTGAGCTACACTCCCCAACCTTCAGTTTGAGGGGGGCTGTTAGAGATATTATATTAGCTAAGTGCATAAGTTAGTTATAGTTAACACTGTTAACTAATGGTGAATATTGTAATGTGCAAAGTGGTTTACCGTTATGCATGTTAACGGAAACCGTATAGTATAAAAGCCAAGGCTTTAACTCCTTGCAATGTAATGTGTGAAAAATCACTTTCTCTATTTTCTGTTTTCGTTTCATCTTCTCCATCACTGCTCTTCATCTTCACAGAGTGAAGAATGAAGAAGATTCAACTCTAACATAAAAAAAAGTACAATATCAAATTACTGACGTTACAAGTGGTTATCTCGAGGCAACCTAATTTTCTATTATTGTTACCATATTTATGTGTAATTTATATTCTACACATATATTTTTTTTAATCATGTGTTAGAATCATTTATATTCACATAAGGTAGGTGATGCATATAACTCTAGTTGAAAGCACACCCTCACCGTGAGTTTGTTTTTCAGTTGTTTAAATTCATGCTTTAGCTCACATGATGAAACTCACAGGTTCAATATTGTTTTTTTTTTAACTTTGTTAGTTCTATGATTTTTGGATTGACAGAATTTTGTTAAAATATGGTGTTTGAAAGATGTTATGACATCTCGATCTCTTGATATAACTGAGTACGAACTTACATTGAAAACCAGATGTCTTGACTGATATCATGATATTCTGTACTAGAACTTTAGGACAAGTTGTTTAGAATCTTGACTGATTTGATTTAGTTTAAATTGATTCTGTAATATTTCTTTTAGATATATCTCAGTGATTTACGCATGTCAAGAAGATTTAATTTGGAACAAGAGAATCAAATCTCTACCATAATTAAAATTTCTAAAATTGATTGATTGAGACAATATTTGTTTGAAGATTTAAAAAGATTTCTATGCAGATTTGTTGCAACTTTCAGTTTGTAGATCTAGTAAACTGTTTCGAAGTCCATATATTACTAAAGACTATTTAAAGAGATCCCTAGACCTAATGTAATTAAGTTTTCAATATTTAAAGAGATCCCTAGTCCATATATTACCAAGTATTTTATATTTGAAGTGTAATATTCTGATTTGGATTGTTGTTGATGCAGTCACTGGGATTGGAACTGTTAGATATCACTGAGGTGATTTAAGAAGCGGGATGACGATTTCTCATATCTAGATGTCGAGTTCTAGGTAGAAGTTTCACTAGGTATTGATTAGGCGAGAAGGTATAAATTGGGACTGTTTAGGCTTTGAACTAATAATGCTAATAGTGGATTTTCTTCCTGGCTTGGTAGCCCCCAGAGTAGGTGATGTTGCACCGAACTGGGTTAACATTTCTATGTGTTATTTATCATTATGCAATTTTAATTAAGTATCAATTTTAGTCTGATATGCCTGGTCTGTTTCCAGATGTCATAATATTTGTCTTGATATCATGTGAGACAGCTGTATTAACATGTGTTGTGCCTGTATCAGAAATTTCAATTGGCATCTGAGCAGACTGTGAATACAAGATCACACTCACAAAGATTTTTTTGATTTATGGCAAACTCAACAAGCATACAAGCAACAAGGTACAAGCAGAAGAACTCAAAGAAAAGCAAGCATTGGTCACTCATAACAGAGCAGGTCGACCTACTATGCATACAAGTCGACTCAACACAAGAAAAATAAGAGGAACTCAGAAAAACAGCAGTCAGGTCGACCTACTCCCAACACAGGTCGACCTAAAATGAAGAAATTTACATATCATTCTGCTAGGTCGACCTACATAACAACTAGGTCGACCTAATCTGAGGAAAGGTCCCCAAAACGCATCTGAAGTGGATTCTGGTCGACCTACTTCGTTAACAGGTCGACCTAACTGGGAACAAAAGACATCCAAAGGATATGCAGCTCTGTTAGGTCGACCTAAGCACCACAAGAGGTCGACCTATCTGATCAAAAATGCCAAAATTTCTGGTTTTCTCTGCTCCAACTGATAATCTCTCATATATATTGTCCAAGGTTCAATTATTGCATAGAACACCAACGACTGAAAGATACACAAAGTCTTCTCATCTTCGTTCTTCGTCATCTCCAACACAATTACACATAATCATTCTTGCGTCGAGGGTTAGTGATCGAGTTCGATAACGTCCATGGAACGGAATTGAAGATTCCTAGTGGGTGAAGATTTGTGGGGTTTTTGGTGAATAAAATCCGAGGGTTTTGTCCTCCAAGATAGGTGTTTCTTGGGGGTTTTTGTCAAGAGGTTTCATCGAGGATCCATCTGAGTGTGAAGATTGAAGAACAAGGGTTCAAGGCAATTCAAGACACTGCAGAAAAGGGATCAAGTGAAGCTCTTGGATCACCTTGATCTGGCTCAAGATTAAGGGGGAAGAAGATTCAAAGGATCGACAAATTCGGTTTATTGTTTATCGCTTTGTTTTCTTCTTTGTATAAACTGCTTTCAACATTAATGGAAGATTTCCCAATTTCAATTTGGAATTGGGGGCAGACGTAGTCGTAGCGAGGACGATCGACGAACTGCCTGAACAAATATCGTGTTCTTGTCGCTTTTATCTTTTCATTTACGTTATGTTCATATTTGGTCATAATTGCAAAATTGATTACCGATTCAAGTGTTAAAATTGTGAATTAAGGTTCTGCATAAACATCACAATTCACCACATCTTGAATCATCATCAATTTGAACATTATCACCAAGTGTTTGTCTTTTTGCTTATTCCATTATTACTGCATTGCAAACCAAAGTTTGTCAATTTAGAAGTTAATTGATTTTCAGCTGTGAAACGTATTGATTCGATAACATATCACTTCCTCGTTAATCTCAATTATCTTGTGGTTTTGTCACATATACAACCCTTGCAATAACGGTCCGGAATAGACGCAAGTCGATTCAGAACCGCTTTCGCTTTAGTTCGAAATAATTCCGAAAAACTCTGTGAGATCTATTCACCCCCCCTCTAGATCCTCAGGCCAGCGTCTAACAAGTGGTATTAGAGCCTGGTTTATTCCGTGCTACGTGAAACACTTATTGGAAAGATGGCTTCCGGACCTAAAGGGGCTCACAATAGAGCTCCAGTTTTCAACGGTGAAAACTATGGCTATTGGAAGGATTGTATGTGTGTCCACATCAATGCAATTGATAGGAACATCTGGACAGCTATTGCCAATGGTCCCTTTCAGATCACCATGACAAATGCAGCTGGTGCAGTTGTTCCAAAACTAGAAAATACTTGGGATGCTGAAGATGAAAAGAGATATGCATACGATTGGAAAGCGAGAAACATTCTAATCTCAGCTCTAGGAGTTGATGAATACTATCGCGTTTACCATTGTAGATCCGCTAAAGCTATGTGGGACACATTGCAAGTTGCCCACGAGGGAACGGATGATGTCAAACTAGCTAGGATCAATACGTTAACTCAAGAGTTCGAACTGTTCCACATGGAAGATGGTGAATCCATCGAAAACATGCAGTAGAGATTCGTTCACCTGAAAAATCGGTTAAATTCTCTTGATAGACCTGTTTCCAATGCAGTTGCTACTAACAAAATCTTAAGATGCTTGAACAGGGAATGGCAACCCAAGGTTACAGCAATAAAGGAAGCAAATGATCTAAACACCTTAGACATTACCACTCTCTTTGGTAAACTAGAGGAACATGAACAACACCTTAAATGCCTTGACATGCATGAGAAAAGGGCAAAGAAAGAAAAGAACATGGAGAAAGAGGTAGAGAAGAAGTCAATAGCTCTAAAGGCTTCAAGCTCCAAGACCTCAAGACAAGAGCTAGAGGATAGTGATACAAGTGATGACGAAGACTCCGATGATGAGGAAATGGGACTGTTTGTGCGAAGATACAACAAATATCTAAAGAAAAATGGAGCAAAACATTCTGACAAAGGCTTGATCAACTATAGAAAGAAATCAAACAAGTTCAAACAAGATGACAACAACAAAAGAAAAATCAAAGGCCCTTGCTTTAATTGTGGGAAAGCCGGTCACTACAAACCGGATTGTCCATACCTTAAGAAGGAAATAGAGAAGAACCAAAGCAAAGGTCATAACAAATCTAAGAGAGCCTACATAGCATGGGAAAGTGACTCATCTAGTGAAAGCTCATCAAGCGATGAAGAAGAATCAGCAAACCTATGTTTTATGGCTCATCAACACAAGAAAAAGAAAGTTGTAAGTCATCTTAAACCTGAACTCGTAGATAAGGTATCTCATTCTCAACTAAAACTTGCTTTTGAAGAATTACATAGAGATGCAATTAAAGCTTTCAAACTTTTGGCCTCAAATAAGAAAATCTTTTCATATCTTGAATCAAAAGTTGAGAAAACCGAAAAGGATATGGAAGCTTTAAAACAATCTATGCTAGACATTCAAAAGGATAAAGTTGAAATAGGTCCTACATCATGGTTTGGTTGTGAGACATGTCACATTTGGCAAAAAGAAGTAAGAGATCTAAAAGCCAAATTAGACAAGGCTCTACAACCAAAAGTGACCTTTGCGGTTGATCCAAATAAGTTCAAAAGATCGTATACTCCTTTATATAGTAAATACACTTTTGTACCAAAAGTATCAACTAGCAAAACAACATATTCTCATCATATTACCTGTCATTATTGTTGCAAAAAGGGTCATACCATTGAAAAATGCAAATTTAGGAGAATTTTAGTTCCTAAAGGAGTATTTCAATGGTTGCCTAAGTGCAACAAATTGTGTACTCACTACCAAGGACTCAATGAAAATTGGGGACCTCCCTCTCTAAATTAATCTTGCAGGAAAAGTGTCTTGACATTGCCGAAAGGTTGTGGTTCCTTGATAGCGGATGTTCAAGACACATGACGGGAGACCTATCTCTTTTCGTTGAGTTTCAAGCAAAGAAAAAGGGGTATGTCACCTATGGAGATAACAATCGGGGAGCCATACTTGGTAAAGGAAGTGTAGGTAACCCTTCTACCACTACTATAACTGATGTGCTGCTAGTAGAAGGCCTTAAACATAATCTTTTAAGTATAAGTCAATTGTGTGACAAAGATTTTAAAGTAATGTTTACAAATTCTGGCTGCACAATAGAACATACTAAGAAAAGAGACATTATGTTTAAGGGCTTAAGAGTAAACAACATCTACATGCTAAACTTGGATGAGGTATCTAAGTCTAGTACCAAGTGTCTAATTGCTCTAGGCGAAGACTCATGGCTTTGGCATAGACGTCTCGCCCACATAAATTTTGACTTACTTAATAAAGTTGTCACAAAAGATTTAGTAATCGGCTTACCTAAAATGAAGTTTTCAAAAGATCATCTATGTGATGCTTGTCAAAAGGGAAAGCAAACAAAAATCTCTTTTAAATCAAAGAACATGGTTTCAACATCACGCCCTCTTGAACTACTTCACATGGATCTCTTTGGCCCTTCAAGGACTAAAAACATAGGTGGAAACACCTATGGTTTTGTCATTGTCGATGATTACTCTAGATTTTGTTGGACAATCTTTCTACCTAGTAAGGATCAAACTTTTCCAGCTTTCACACAATTTGCAAGATTATGTCAAAATAAAATGAACAACAAAATAGTTGCAATTCGAAGTGATCACGGTGGAGAGTTTGAAAACTATCTTTTTGAAAAATACTGTGATAAACATGGAATTGAGCATAACTTTTCAGCTCCTAGAACACCACAACAAAACGGAGTGGTTGAACGTAAAAATCGGGTTCTAGAGGAGCTGGCAAGAACAATGCTGAATGAGGGTAATCTACCCAAGTATTTCTGGGCTGACGCGATTAGCACCGCATGTTATGTTTTGAATAGGATAATAATACGTCCTATACTGAACAAAACTCCCTATGAATTACTAAAAGGTAGAAAACCAAATGTATCTCATCTCCATGTATTCGGTTGCAAGTGTTTTGTCTTGAACAATGGTAAGGATAATCTTGGTAAATTCGATGCTAAAGCTGATGAGGGCATATTCCTTGGTTACTCACAATCTAGCAAAGCATATCGGGTATATAATAAGAGATTACTTATAGTAGAAGAGTCAGTACACGTGTCTTTTGATGAATCTTATACAAAATATGTCGAGAAAGGTCTTTCGTTTAATGGTGCAGGTCCATCCACTGAAGACATTGTCAAAGATAAGGAAGACGAGAATGAAAGTATTGTAAAGAAAGATGCTGAGAAAGAGAAAGATGAGTCTCATGATGAAAATGAAAAGGAAAGCATCTCAAACAATGAAGAACTTCCTAAGGCCTGGACAAATGTGAAAGACCATCCAATTGACAATATAATAGGAGACATCTCAAAGGGCGTTACAACACGCTCAAAGATAAGTAACTTCTGTCATCATTTTGCTTTTGTTTCACAAGTTGAGCCGAAAAACGCTAAGGATGCATTACTTGATGAGCATTGGCTAATGGCCATGCAAGAAGAATTAAACCAATTTAAACGGAATGATGTTTGGGACTTAGTCCCTCATCCGGGAGATCATCAAGTAATAGGCACTAGATGGGTTTTTCGTAACAAACTTGATGAAAACGACGTTATTACTAGAAACAAAGCTAGATTAGTTGCCCAAGGTTATAATCAAGAGGAAGGTATTGATTATGAAGAGACATACGCTCCTGTAGCACGTCTCGAAGCTATTCGTCTCTTACTTGCTTATGCGTGTTCTAAAGACTTCAAACTATTCCAAATGGATGTTAAAAGTGCCTTTCTAAATGGCTATATAAATGAAGAAGTCTATGTTGCTCAGCCACCCGGCTTTGAGAATTACATGTATCCAACTCATGTTTATAAGCTGAAACATGCTCTATACGGTCTTAAACAAGCCCCTCGGGCTTGGTACGAACGGTTGAGCAAATTTCTTCTTAGTCAAGGGTACTCTAGGGGTAAAGTTGACACTACTCTCTTTATTAAAAGAAAAGATAAAGATGTTCTCTTAGTCCAAGTTTATGTAGATGATATTATATTTGGGTCGACTAATGCAAAACTTGTCAAAGATTTTTCTAAGCTCATGCAGAGTGAATTTGAGATGAGTCTCATGGGTGAGCTAAATTTCTTCCTTGGCCTACAAATCAAGCAACTCAGTCATGGAACGTTTGTGAGTCAAACTAAATACTGTACGGAGCTGCTCAAAAGATTTGGAATGAGTGAAGCGAAGGAAATTGACACACCTATGGCAACAAATACTAACCTAGACAAAGATGAGAAAGGTAAAGAGGTTGACGTGAAATTGTACCGAGGTATGATAGGTTCACTATTGTATCTTACTGCCTCAAGACCAGACATTATGTTTAGTGTGTGTATGTGTGCAAGATATCAGTCTTGTCCAAAAGAATCTCACTTAAAAGCTGTCAAAAGAATTCTGCGATACTTACGTGGAACTACTACATATGGCCTATGGTATCCAAAGGGAAATGAGTGCTATTTGATAGGATTCTCCGATTCAGATTTTGCTGGCTGCAAATCCGATAGAAAAAGTACCAGTGGAACATGTCATCTATTCTCAAATTCATTGATAAGTTGGCATAGCAAGAAACAAGTATCGGTTGCATTATCTACTGCTGAGGCAGAATATGTAGCTGCTGGAAGCTGCTGTGCACAAATATTATAGCTCAAGCAACAACTTCTTGACTTTGGTATTAAGCTTGATCGTATACCTATCATGTGCGACAACACAAGTGCCATAAACTTGAGCAAAAATCCTGTCTTACACTCACGAACCAAGCATATTGAAATAAGACATCACTTCCTACGAGATCATGTAGAGAAAGGAGACGTTACATTTGAACATGTAGAAAGCAAGAAGCAACTAGCTGACATCTTCACCAAACCTCTAGCAACGGAGCAATACTTCAACATTCGTAGGGAATTAGGGATACTCGATATCTCTAATTTGGGCTAATTACGTTTGTTTTCTCTTAATGTTATTCCTTTACTTTATATCTATATTTTTTTTTGCTAACATTTCTCTTAGCGTAAAGGTAGTTCATTATCAAGCCAGGCATCATTCCACATTGACTAAAGGCTGCCACTAAAGTTGACACCTACATATTGAGAAGGCGGTAACGTAACTGTTGTTCACTTCCAAAAATATTATTGATACTATAATATGCTATCAATTAACATGCTTATAGTGACTTCATACATATATCTCTCTTGCTCATGTATGTGTTTCATCTTTAATGTACCTTTAAACATGTTTGGCTCTCATGTTATCACTATCTACCTTTTATCTACTATACTATGAATGCTAGCGTTTTATCTATGTTTCTCTCGTTACTCTCCTCTTCTGTTTTTCTTGTATCTCTTTTGATGTTGTCAAAGGGGGAGATAGATGCTGAGTGTACGGGGGAGCTCAGCTGAGTGAATAGATGCTGAGTGTACGAGGGAGCTTTTACCACTTATTGCCAAAGCTTCTACTACCGGTTTGCCATCATCAAAAAGGGGGAGTATGTGAATACAAGATCACACTCACAAAGATGTTTTTGATTCATGGCAAACTCAACAAGCATACAAGCAACAAGGTACAAGCAGAAGAACTCAAAGAAAAGCAAGCATTAGTCACTCATAACAGAGCAGGTCGACCTACTATGCATACAGGTCGACTCAACACAAGCAAAATAAGAGGAACTCAGAAAAACAGCAGTCAGGTCGACCTACTCCCAACACAGGTCGACCTAAAATGAAGAAATTTACATATCATTCTGCTAGGTCGACCTACACAACAACTAGGTCGACCTAATCTGAGGAATGGTCCCCAAAACGCATCTGAACTGGATTCTGGTCGACCTACTTCATTAACAGGTCGACCTAACTGGGAACAAAAGACATCCAAAGGATATGCAGCTCTGTTAGGTCGACCTAAGCACCACAAGAGGTCGACCTATCTGATCAAAAATGCCAAAATTTCTGGTTTTCTCTGCTCCAACTGATAAGCTCTCATATATATTGTCCAAGGTTCAATTATTGCATAGAACACCAACGACTGAAAGATACACAAAGTCTTCTCATCTTCGTTCTTCGTCATCTCCAACACAATTACACATAATCATTCTTGCGTTGAGGGTTAGTGATCGAGTTCGATAACGTCCATGGAACGGAATTGAAGATTCCTAGTGGGTGAAGATTTGTGGGGTTTTTGGTGAATAAAATCCGAGGGTTTTGTCCTCCAAGATAGGTGTTTCTTGGGGGTTTTTATCAAGAGGTTTCATCGAGGATCCATCTGAGTGTGAAGATTGAAGAACAAGGGTTCAAGGCAATTCAAGACACTGCAGAAAAGGGATCAAGTGAAGCTCTTGGATCACCTTGATCTGGCTCAAGATTAAGGGGGAAGAAGATTCAAAGGATCGACAAATTCGGTTTATTGTTTATCGCTTTGTTTTCTTCTTTGTATAAACTGCTTTCAACATTAATGGAAGATTTCCCAATTTCAATTTGGAATTGGGGGCAGACGTAGTCGTAGCGAGGACGATCGACGAACTGCCTGAACAAATATCGTGTTCTTGTCGCTTTTATCTTTTCATTTACGTTCTGTTCATATTTGGTCATAATTGCAAAATTGATTACCGATTCAAGTGTTAAAATTGTGAATTAAGGTTCTGCATAAACATCACAATTCACCACATCTTGAATCATCATCAATTTGAACATTATCACCAAGTGTTTGTCTTTTTGCTTATTCCATTATTACTGCATTGCAAACCAAAGTTTGTCAATTTAGAAGTTAATTGATTTTCAGCTGTGAAACGTATTGATTCGATAACATATCACTTCATCGTTAATCTCAATTATCTTGTGGTTTTGTCACATATACAACCCTTGCAATAACGGTCCGGAATAGACGCAAGTCAATTCAGAACCGCTTTCGCTTTAGTTTGAAATAATTCCGAAAAACTCTGTGAGATCTATTCACCCCCCCTCTAGATCCTCAGGCCAGCGTCTAACACAGACACTCTGTGTGTTTATTGGGTGAGCTTCAGGGTGATATTTTTCTGATACTATTCGTCTTTTTGAAAGCTAGAAGTAATAGCATTCTAGAAATCAATGGCCAGTAGAATTTTGAAGTTTGTTAGGTTTGAAAAATCCTGATGTTAAGAAGAGAGAAAGGAAGAGTCTGAAGTGTGTCTCTCTAACCTTGAAGTTTTGTGTTCCAGACCCTTTATCACTTGTATTGTGGCCAAAGATACTTGAGAATCTCTCAAGTCCACTCATAAAGGCACATCTAAATGTGTTTGGAAGAAAAGAGTTCAAATGTAAGGCTGGTCAAGAAGAAGTACTCTGGTCTCTAATCAAAATATTTGACACGAAAGTGACAAGCTATTGAAGAAAAGCAAGAGCATTTTTTTGTTTTCAACTCTGAAGGAGCTTGTGTTCTGTTTTATAATGAACGGTTTCTTATAGCTATTTGTTCCTTGGAAGGCAATTCAACCAGTCCTGTTTTTTAGGAGAATTGACTGAATGTCTAGACAAATGTCCTGAACATCTGTTTTGACACCAATATATCTATGATACTCAAGATGAAGTTGGAGCTGGGGGTAAACTCCAATTAATGTCAAAAAATTCAATAAAGTGAGTGTGAAGACCTTGGATTCTTTGTGGAGCAGAATGCCCTACCTATCTCAAAGAACAAATGTATAATTTGTTTAGTTCATGACTAAAATGAGGGATGTGATCCTAACTTTATATCTACCAAGAATGTTACTCGTCTGGCTGAAAGACAGACTTCTAATAAGGATTCCTGTATTAAAGATTTTTCTCTTGACAAGATAACTGTTCATTCAAAGATCTATGCATCTAAGATGAAAAAGGTTGTCAATGTTGAAGCGGTAGAGGGCAAGCAAAAAAGTTTTTGGAAATACTTATCCAGGAATTTATCGTGTCCACAGAGATGGTGTTAGAATACCATTCAAAGGTCTCTATGTTTTCGAGCTTGGGTTTAAGTGATATACAACTGAAAAGGTATAAACAGTAAAATAAATATATTCTTCGGAGAGAATAACTTATCAGACATGCAAATATACTTACTCATCACAAACTTAAACCTATCGATCAGTTGCACTCAACCTACAATACTTGTCATTATCATCACGTATCTCCAACATCAGTGTTCATATTTGAAGCACCAACGAGATAAATCACAACCAAGGTTATCTCTAGTGCAAAGATGTGAGAACATCCGTATTCTCGCGTCGACGATCTCTCGCGCACAACTCAAATGCGGAAGCATTAAGCTTCGATACAAAGTGATTGTCAGATCTAAATCCATCTCTAGAGTTTGGAAACTAATAGAAATTTATCCCTAATCAGAATTCATGAAGTATATCTCTATAGAAATACAAATCCAAACATAAATTCAAAAAGATCAGGGAATATAACAATAACGATTTGTAAAGAAGATTTTAGATAACGCAATGAGCGATAAATATACATAAGATTCGAGTAAATACATACAAACCCAACATAAAGGAAACACACAAATAGGAGAAGAGATAAACCAAACATCTCACGGGTTGTTAGCTCCAATTGATGAGCAATCCACCTCCAATCATCCAAATGCACGACTCAGTGTTCTTTTCTAAGCTAATCAACCTTGAGAATGAGATTGATGGAGTTTGGGTCAAAAATCCCCCAAAAAACCATAACCCTAAAATATCTCAAATGAAAGAATATAAACACAAAATCTGCGCAGGATCGCTAAGAGAAGCCATCTAGCTAAGCGAGCTACACTTTATTCCTAAATATCTTGTATAGTAAAAGAGATCTCGCTTAGTGAGCTAAACGCGCTAAGTGAACTAATGAAAAAAATTCTCCTCTCTTATTGATGCTCTAAGTGTGCTACAACTTGGCTTAGCAAGCTTATACAAAAATTTCTCCTTATTGCTACAAAACTGCGTATCTGAAGTGACGCCTTCGACACTTTATTACTCGAGGCTCGAATATGCATCAATACCTATAAAAGTTGGGATTTTATTACAAAAACAGAAAAAATAGAATCGATAAGTGCCACAAATATATACTCAAAATAACGACATTTTGGCACTTATCAAACTCTCCCCAACTTGAAACGTTGTTTGTCTTAAAAAAATGTCAAACAACTTAAAGAATTAAAAGCAACAAACCAAATAATCGTGAATCAACAAGTTTCAAAAACCAAAAACAAATGTATGGCTCAATCACAAAAAATGTATAAACAAAGTAAAACTTTCCTCTATCCTACAACGATAACATATAAACAAATCCTAAGTACAAATATCATACTAAACATTTTAAAACAATACAAACTCAATCATGAATCACACCTAGAAAAATTCATCAAGGGATGAAAAACACACAAAGGTGAGGAACTTTATCACTCATCCAACAATCTTGCAAACAAAAACTAAATTATGCATTCATACAAAAAATCATATTGAAGATATGAAAGCAAGAATCACAAGGACTTGTTAAGGTTGTAGTGTGGCTTAGATAACAAACAAGGGATTATTCCTAAAGCTAATCGAAACAAAAACTTGTCCTAACCTAAGAGAGTGATCAATCCACAAAGTTTCACGCAACAAAATCTCGATCAAACTTCTTCTTTATCACAAGTTGTCCAACCAAAACATACTACTTATTAGCACAATTATTCGATTCTCTTTTCTTTTTATTTTTCAAAACTTTTTTCAAATTTTTTCTTTTTTCTGTTTGTTTTCAACCTCATAGCAATAACCAAATAAATGAACAATCATTTCTCTCCCCAACTTGAATTCAACCGACGTCAAAGTGTGAATACTCCATACTTTCTAAGGCAAGGTAAAAATTCAAACAAAAAATTATGGTTGAGGGTTCAAGAAAACATAGGAATCAACATCCATACAAAAATAAGTGAACTAAATGCAAGCATAAAAGTTCAAGAATAACATGGATGTTGACAGAAGCTCAAAGGGGTTAACAAATGATCACACACTCACAAGGTAAATTGACTATTTGGCTATGGTAGTTGTGCTCAAAATGAAACAAAAGTCTTGATCCTTTTCATGCTTTCATAAAATCAACATAAACAAAAGATTAAGCATAATAAAATCCTGTTAAAGAAAAGATTGTGGCCTCCGGCATATATGAACAATGGAAACCTTCCTCACATTTATGGGTAAAAAGGAACTAAAGTGATTCAATCAACAATCAAGTAATACAAAGAATGAATGGCATGGTAATTACACAAATGAAAAGTTTCCTAAACATGTTATGTTACGAAAAGCGATAAATGAGTACATAGAATGATACAACTTCAAAAACAATATCACTACCATACATCCGCAAGTTGAAAAACTCAAGCTTCTGAAATCACCTAAAAAATCTTCGAATAAACGACCAAAATTTGAGTTCAAACAACCAACAAAAGAATTAGAAAATATGATACTAGTATCTAACACTAAATATCCTTGGTGAAAGTGGAATAGGAATCCCACTAATACAAAGCAAAAATTCTGAATTTTTCTGTGCTCGCTAAGCGATAACAGCAAAAACTAGAAAAAGCAGAACAAAATCTGATCTTCCAGCACCTCCACTTCACCTAATTACCTCATAAATAGAAAAATAACAAAAACTTACAACCGTTGGGGTGCCTCCTAATAAGGGTTTATTTTACATCGTTAGCTCGGCACCTTTATTATTTTGTCGTGCTTGGAAAGTACCCTCCTCTCGTCATGCCATGGTAATGTCTCACCGTGCAAACCTGTAACTCGGTGGGAGAACTGACTTTTAAAATTTTGCGGATAGCAAGAGTCGCCACCGACTTTTATTTTAGCCAATTAGAAAGGCTAAAAGAACAAAAAAAGACCTTTTAAAAGACTTTGAGTTCGGGGGGTAAGTTATACAAAGGGAAGGTGTAAGTACCCTTTGTATCCATGGTTATCCATGGGCTCTTAATTGCTTAGCTCACTTTTTTTTTCAAAATATTTGAAGTGTAGAGTGTGAATAGAAAAAGGATTTGAATAAGGACTTTATCTTGTAAAATAAGCGTAGCCTTTTTTAGTTGATTTGAAAAAAGGGGTGTGAAAAGTAATTTGAAAGTTTGAATGTGGAGCAAGCATTTAAGAGCACCTACCCTAAGATTGTCTTTCTTGTTCTTTAAGTTTTCGTTTGAAAGGCCTATCCATACCTCAAAGAGGGTAGGTAGTCCTTTCATTGGATGTGCGGGTCATCGAGGGTCATCGTTTGCCATAAGTGTATCCATACCATAAGAAGGTCTTTAGGAAAGGATGAAATAGTCATTTGTAGGAAACCAGTAAGGATACCTTAGCATTCGAAGGGACTATCATCATTTATCGAGGCAACATCGAGGGACGAGATCATTTTATTTGTAGGCAACTCGAAGGGACTATGATCTTTTATTCTGAGGGATTATGATGATTTGAATTCGTAGGCAACAGGATAAGATATCCCTACGCTCGAAGGGACTTGACTATTATTCGAGAAGGCAACGGAAGAGAGGTTACCCTAAAGGTGGGTGTGTGCATCAATCACGTGAGTTGTATTCAGTTATGTTATCTTGAATTAGGTAAGCTATGTTCAATTGATCTTGACACTTCCTATATTACTAACCACGCAATTAAATAACAATTACATTGTGCAGAAATTGAAATGCGGAAAGCAAAGTCCTACGCTATTTCAAGGCTTCGGGATGGGGATTACATAGCCGAAAACCCGTGAATGCAGAAAAGAAAATGGCAGAAAATAAAGGCAGAAAATAAAACCTACAACTATTACAAGAAAACTTATTGTGACCTATACACATTTTCTAGAATTAAAATGGCAGAAGATAAACACACATGCGACATTCATAGAGTATGGGAGGAGAAGAGAAATTCGCGGTAATGAAGAAATTCAATGTTTGATAAACAAAGAGTAAACCTAAACCTTAAAGGTTAACTGAATGGCTAAAAACCTAAATATTTAATTTAATCCTAATTAATTAAAACTAAATCTATTTATTTTCCCTAATTAAAACTACTCCTAATAATCAAAATGTTAATCCTAATTAATTAAATAGATAAACCTAATTGACTAACTTAAAATAAAATTGTAAAATAAGTTAATTGATTAAAATCTAAATTCTAATTTATTTTAACTAACTAGGATTAAATTATTTCTAAATTATTTAACCTAATATCAACTAATTAGAATTAAAACCCAATCCTAGTTATTAACCTAATTTGTTAATTAATAGTTACTTTAAAAAAAGGCTGAATTAATCAAAAATAAAAAAAACATAACACAAACAGCAAAAGAAAAGAAAGAAGGAAAAAAACCAACTGAAAAGTGAGGCGTGCGATCCCATGGGGTCCTCTCTTGAGGGTGCGCGGTGGACTACCTCTCAGAGTCCTTGGATTCAGGATCATTGATGATCCAACAGATGGAATTGAGGGTGCATCAAGCGCGTGTGTGGACTATATACACCGAACTTGCATTCAAAGGAACTCTAAAGAAAAATTAACAAAAACATACGCCGGAGGCAGGGATCGATCCCGTGCCCCTACGCATCATGACTTCAAGATACGTCCCCTCGCCACTACACCATTTTTGCCTTCGCTGCTAACAAACGAACATCATATAATATATATGAAACGCGACCATTTAAAAATTTTGAAACAAAACCTGCGCGCCCAGCACTGTTCGTCCTCCCCTTTGTTTTTTCTTAAAAGAAACAGACTTTTAGCCACGGTTTTATTGTGTGGCTGTAGCCCTTCAACAATCAAACCTGCAAACCAGTATTGATAAACACAGAAAAATAACCCAGATTGATCATACATGACCTCACGAATCCGATGGTATCCATGATTTTGACCGATTTTACCTTTAACTTAAAATTCCCAATTCATGAAACCGAAACCCTAGTCATGGTGAATCTTTCTCCCTGCAATGAAACTTCAATTAAATAGTCCAGATAGATTGCAAATAAGTTTATAAACATGACTATACACTCAAACGCGGTTTAGGATACGTTTACAAACGAATTTGAATTCAAAGAAAATTTGACACCACCATGAACATGGGCTTTGGCTAATATGCTTAAGGATTTTCCTTATGCACCATGCATAAGCCTACATAAGTCATTGGATCATGTTTTTTTAATCCCGTATTGAGTATTGAGTATTGAGTGGTGAGTATTGAGTATTGAGTAATAACAATTGATGTCTAGAATTTGATCCAAGGGTCCATAATAATCTATGTATGGTGCATAGATTTTTATCTATGCACAGTAACTGCACCCATGAACATGGGAAGACGATACAAATTGTTTTGGTTGATGCTCAAGGTCGATTCACGTCCAGGAGGCAACGAGGATCCGATTGGGATGCTTATGATGATATGAATCGACCTAAAGTCTTGTTCCTTTTCTCCTCTTGATTCACGGTTTTTGCAGCTTAGGGATAAGGTTTTCTGGAGCCAAAAGAACATACCCCTTCCAGTAATACGTCTTGTTATATATATGCAACAGATTCCCTTAGGTCAGAATCTTGAGATTGAATTTTATGAATCAAAAGATTTGATTTTTTTGAAGAAATATAGAAAACATCCAATTTGGTCTTCAATCATGCCATTCAATCATTCCACACGGTTTCTCACCTTCCCAAAATCTGATCTTTGGCTTCTAGAAGAAATTAAAGAGATATCTTGTGATTTATTCCAATCATTTTATATTTTATGCATTTTATTCAATATTTTAAATGAGTAAAAAAAATCAAATAAATATAAAATGATAATGATAAATAGCATGGTGGATTTAAAAGCTTCTCTTGGTGTCATGGGTCTGTTTTATATCTAAATGATAGGCCCACTAGTCAAAAAGACCTCAACATTCACCATTTTGACTTTCATGTATTTTCAGAAAATTGTCCAACTGCAACAATGCATAACTCCCTCGATTTTTATGGTATAGAAGTGTCCTAGGACTTTTTGGAAAGCCTGAGATGTCCTCTACAAGTCACTTTGGAACCTTTTTTGCATTTGGAGATTTTATCTTGATGATATTGGCTTTGACAAAAAACTGCTTTTGGTTGACCTTCAAAAAGGACCTGTAATGTTTTGGCTCATATCTCTTATGCTGAAGCATTTCTGGATCTTGGACCCAACATCAAAGTTGTATAGAATTGAATCTCCTTGAGAATGAGCTTTGGTTGGGGAATTTCTGATAAAGTATGAGAGAGATATGATCAGTCAAAGTTGGGTTGACTTTCTCCTAGAAACCCTAGTTCAGCAACTTCAAGTTTTTATGATTTCTGAGTTTTTCCTGATGAATCATGATCAACCCTTAATGAAATGATGAATGTAACTTCAAAACCTTGATGTTGACCAAAAATCAGGAATTTTGACTGTATTTTGACCACAGTTGACTTTTAGGTCAAACTAGTCGACTGTTGACCATTTGAACTTTTGTCTGGACAATCTTGCGAATCAGAGCTTGAAACTTGATGTGAGTATTCTTTGAGGCATATGAGAGGCCATGGTATCCATTTGAGGTCTTAGAACTTGATTTGATCTAGAGGGAAACAAAACCCTAGTTTAGGAGCCTTTGATTAGGAGATTGTGCGCTCAGTTAAGTCTTGAGCCTTTGATAATTGAATGAGCTTAACAATAAAAATATGATGAGAAAATTTTAGGGTATGACAGTTGCCCGTGTTCAATCTTCTTAAACCTGAGGATGTAGAATGGTTTGTATGCCAATCGGTATTTGAAGGTGGAAGATGATTGAACACTAGAATACCCAGAAATTTTCCCTTGCTGAGATATGGAATTTTGTCGGAGATGGGCTTGAAGATGCCATCTAGTTTTGATAATATGAAAGTCAGAATAAGTCGTACATTAGACTGTATCCGAGCTTGAAGTATTGAGAAGTGCTTGTTAGAGATGGGCTTATAGATGCCATCTAAAAGAGATAATTGTCAGAAGTCTAGAGGGTGATGCTTTCAAAATATGCACCTGATAGGAATTTTCAGAATGTCCGGGGTTCGAGCTTTCGGAATTTATATATGATAAGAATGTTTCAGAAGTATGGGGATCAAGCTTCCAGAATGTTCATCTGATTGGAACTTTCAGAATATCCGGGGTTCGAGCTTCCGGAATGTATATCTGATTGGAATGTTTCAGAAGTCTCGGGGTCAAGCTTTCAGAATGTGCATCTGATTGGAATTTTTAGAATGTCAGGGGTTCGAGCTTCCGGAATGTATATCTGATAAGAGTGTTTCAGAAGTCTAGGGGTCAAGCTTCCAGAATGTGGATCTGTTTGGAATTTTCAGAATATCCGGGGTTCGAGCTTCCGGAATGTATATCTGATAAGAATGTTTCAGAAGTCTAGGGGTCAAGCTTCCAGAATGTACATCTGATTGGAATTTTCAGAATGTCCAGGGTTCGAGCTTCCGGAATGTATATCTGATAAGAATGTTTCAGAAGTCTGGGGGTCAAGCTTCCAGAATGTGCATCTGATTGGAATGTTTCAGAAGTCTGGGGGTCAAGCTTCCAGAATGTTCATATTATTGGAATTTTCAGAATGTTCGGGGTTCGAGCTTCCGGAATGTATATCTGATAGGAATGTTTCAGAAGTCTAGGGGTCAAGCTTCCAGAATGTGCGTCTGATTAGAATGATTTAGAAGTCTGGGGGTCAAGCTTCAAGAATGTCCATCTGATTGGAACTTTCAGAATGTCCGGGGTTCAAGCTTCCGGAATGTATATCTGATAAGGTGTCTTCAAAATGTCTGGAGGGATATGCTTTCCAGAGTATATATCTGATAGAGATTGTTTTGTTGATGGTATTTGTTCGACCGGTTGGTCGACCTGAAAGGAAAAGTTAGTTTTTATGCAATGTCATGATACATGTATTACGTTGTGGTACGAAGTCCTTAAGACAAATGGGAATTTTGTATGTTGCGTATGTATTTTAATAGATGAATGTGTTTATGACATATTATGTATGAATATGATTTATGCTATCTCCACATTATCATACCCTAATTTTGACCCCCCTGAGATGTCATACTTTCAGGCTTTTCATCAGAATCAAAACAGATACTCAGAACAGTCACTTGTTCATCTGGTGCTTAATCGAGGGTGTTCAGAAACAAAAGAGCTCAAGCAAAGGATCAATCAATAAAAGGGATGGTCTCCAACACAAACATAGGACTCAAAAACTTCATTCTATTCACCTATGATTGATTAGACACCCATCACCTGGACTCAGGTTTGCTTAGTTCACCAGTCTAGGGTTTTGAGCCCATCAAAGACTAAACTCAGGGATTACATTTGGGAAACCCTAGAAAGCTCCAGGGAATCACTCAAAGGTTTCAATCATCTTAAATTAGTTCATATGACAATATCCCTAAGGCATTACACTTCAATTCAAGGTCTACGGTCATCAATTTCATCTGGTCAACAATTAGAGTTTTTGACCTAATTCATCAAGATAGTTGACTTTTTAATCAGGAAATGGATCTAAAACTAAAAACATGACTCAAGGACTTCTATTACCTCAATATAATCCATTCACATCATTCATTTGAGGAGGAAAGTTTGATTCATGACAAAAGTCCAAGATTTCACTTCATCAGGAAAAAGTGAATTGTACAAGATTATCTTTGACTTTTAGGATCTTTGGCCAAACCATGACTTTTTAAGATCAATATCATCAATACATGATTATTAGAGTCATTTTGCAAAATAAACTCAAGAAAATCCATCATGGATCAAAAAGTTAGGAATTAGGGTTTTTAAGGGCATTATGGGAACTCAAAATTTCACCTACACAACTCAAAAAATTTCCAACATGAAAGTTATAGATCTTGCAAAATAAAACAACATCTTACATAGAAACTTTTTTCAAAAGATCAATCATTTGAGAGATTTAGGATTTGGAAGTTATAGGTCTTAAAAACTTAAAAAAATTTCCAAGTGTTTTTGACCTAGTTTTCTTCCAACGTTGGGCTCATTTTTCACAATTTTCCCAAATAATTCTGAAGAAGCCCCAAACTAATGAATTGAAGTAGATGTTTAGGGCTTTCCAAATTGTGCTCAACCTCCTCCAAATTCATTTTGAGCTAGGAGTTATGCTTGTTCAAAGTTGGCCTCATGGAGTAAAATTATAGGTCATGAACAATTTGAAACTTTGCAATTTTGTGCAAATGGCTTCACTAAATGATGTTACACGACCCATAATACATCTGCAAGCATACCATACATCCATTTTCATCATTGCATAAGGATTGAAGAATATTCCCAAAAACAAAGGCATGAGATTATGTAATGATTACATTTGGGAATTTATGGCAAATTGATGAATCACCAAAGGAATCTCTTCCCAACCAATTGGAGCTCACTTCTGCATCAGAATTGTCCCCTAAGATCAAGCAAAACCGATGGCTAGGTTGTGGTATCAAAGAGCTCATCATTGCACTTGGAATATTCTTTGAATTCCTTCATGGCCAAGAAACCAAACTCACTTCACTAAGCAAGCTTACTATCTCCAATTGCTCTGAACATTTTGCCTATAAATACAAGTGCATACCTCAGTATCAAACGCACCAAAGTAACTCAATTCCTTGCTTTCTCCTTCTCTCTCTCTCATGCTTATGGTTTTTCAAAGTTCTTTGGCAAGAAGAATCGTTTTCTTCAAACCAGAGCTCTTCTTTGAGAAGTAAGCATTCTAACATCTCAAAGAGGTTCATTGGAGTTGATCCAAACATCTGGATCACTTCTGTAGGTGGGAGAATACCATTGTTGCTTTCATTTTGGAGCCTGTGCAGTTGGAGGTCTAGAGAGCAGTTCAGAAGGTGTCAAGCTAGCTAAAGCATCCAGGCACGTTCCTTAGGTGATAGTGAAGCTATCCAGATGCCTGCAGCACATCTGTAATCACAGAATCACCAACCTCCTTGTTCACTTGAAGCTCAAATAGAAGGTGTCGAGTAGAGCAATCTTGAGGCATTCAAGGAGCAATAAGTATCCAGTTAGCATCACTGAGTTCCAAGGAAGCCCAGGTGTTCTCCATCATCCTCACGACCTCCATTTTTAGAGGTATTTTTTCAAACCCCAACTCACTTATTCAAGTACTCTTTCTTATAAAGTTCGATACCGGTTCATTCAGTGTCCTTAGAGGATCAAAAGCCCTCTACTCTCATGCATTTATTCATCAGCATCATCATTTAATTTTGTTTTTGAATTTTAGGGTTCTTCACGTATTTTGTTTAATTCAGTAGATATAGTTAATATAAATTTATGTTAGTTATATATCTGGAATCGTGAGTGAATTTAGAGTAAGTTTAGTCTTTACATCTTTGCAAATGGTTGAGAATTGAGAGAGTTCAGAATTTCAAAAAATATGAGAGCTTGAGGTTGAAAATGACAATGGTGGTGGCGCGCAAAATTCAAATTTAGGGCTAAAGTTTATTTTATTTTGAATGGTGGTTGTTTCATAAACGACTAAATCGTTATAGCCCAGTGGTAAAGAGTGTTTGTGTGTTGCGCGTTGGCCCAGTGGTGTTGTTTTAAGTAGTTGATTGCAAGGGCGTGGGTTCAAACCATGGTGAGACCAAAACATCTTTTTTATCACTATTATCTTTAATTTTCTTCACAAATTCAACCAATTAACTCACCTATCAAATTAAATCATTTTCACTTCATTTTTCACACACTTATCATTTAATATATCTATTTTATGAATAACCCAAAAAATCACAAAAATGTTATTTATTTGATATATATTTTTTTAGGTTTAAAATAACACATTTTTAAGTATTTTAAAATACTTTAAATATAGTTTTCTCTTGATTTTCAAAACCTAATCTCTTGTAAATATTTTTGTGATAAAACCCTAATCATGTAGGTCTTAATTAGGTATAGACTTTGTCTAAAACCCTAATTAAGTTGACTTTTGTCAATTTTCAAAACTGTTTTCAAACCTTAATTAAACATACGACTAAGGTTTTCAGACAACAAAACCATGTGTCATTGCAAATCTTTCAACTATTTTCATTACAGTCAACCAGTACTATAAAGTACTGGACCTCTAATAGAGTGTAAGTCCCAGCACCTTTTTCTTTTCTTAGTGTGTTTTCAAAACTGTATTTACAAATTCTTCTTTCTGTTTTCAAAACATTCTTCTGGTATTTGAAGGGCATTATTCCCGGTGAAACTCTTCAGATACCTATGTGACCTATGTCCATCTTCACTTCTTCTGTTTTAAAAAACCTTTAACTGTTTTTATCATAAATATTCAACTGTTATCAATAATCAACTGCTGGTAAGGCTTTGTATATACTTCTTCAAAGGCCTCCACTCCATCCAGGTTAGGCTTTATAGCTTTCAATTTACAGTCTTTATTTAAATTACTGTCAAATATAAACTGTTTACGTATTGTTTAGAACTACGTTTGAGTGTAAACCTTAGGATAGTTAAACTATATATATATATATATATATATATATATATATATATATATATTATAGGACTATGGCCTAGGATTGAGAATGTCTTCCCGGTGAAGGCTCTTTCCTAATTAGAGATCTTTAGTTCAAATCCTCAAGATGAATTATTCCCGGTGAAACATCTTGAAAAAGCCTTAGAACAAAAAAATAGGATACATCCACCCAAAGAGGAATTATTCCTGGTGAAACCTCTTACCCATTTGCTTAAAGCCAAAATAAGTTCAAAACTACATAGCTTTCTCTTATGCTATAACAAGGACCCTCGATGACCCTCGATTAGCCTCCTCTTGGGCTTTGTACAAGGACCCACAGGCTTCTTAAAAGCATTTCCAGCTTCCTCTTGAGCTTGTATACAAGGACCCATCAGGTTTCTTATAAACATAGGAACAGGTCTTTAGTCACCTTTTAGCCTATCCTGGTGAGTTTCTTCCTTTTTCAAACCAGACTTTAAACAAGCTAAGAATGTCTCAATCTCATATTGAGTACACTTTTTGGAATGAGAGACATGGACAGTCTCTGTCACCCTTATCTTCATTAATTTCCTTAGCAGAGTCTAGGACCCATAGTTATCTATCCTCAGTCAGTGTCAGCCTTGATCTTGGGCTTTAAAACAAGAAGTCTCAATTAGATAATATTTCTGCTATCAGTCATAAATCCCTGGAAAGGGCTAGCCTCCAAAAATTCACTCTTTAAAAAGATAATTTCACCAGCTGAGTCAAAATCCCTGGAAAGGGTTAGCCTCCAAAAAATCAGTCTTTTAATAGATAAATCCTCCAGCAGAGTAAAACTCCCCAAAGAGTCAGCCTCAACCTTGGGCCTCATACAAGGCATGAAATTCCCCAGTTAAGAGTCAGCCATAACCTTGGGCTTCATACAAGGCACAAAATAGAGTCTCCCTAAGTAGAGTCAGCCACAATTCTGGGCTTTGTACAGAACACCAAATAAAATCCATCAAATAAATACTCTCCAGCTAGAGTCAGCCTCAATTCTGGGCTTTGTACAGAACATAAAAACTCTTTAGTTTAAATCCATCCCTAGTGGAGTTATCTCCCAGAGTCATTAATAAAAACAATAAAAAAGCCTCAAGCTTGGGCCTCATATAAGCCAGCTAAAAATCAAATCTTTCAAACAGTAGGTAGACATAGCTTATCTCTATAGAAAGATATTTCTCCTATCTCACCACATTCAAACAAACAAACATTTCAATTTCAATTTTAAACATTCTCCCATTTAGGACTTTGAAAGGCATGCTCTGAGGCAAACAAACCCAGACTTGTACACTTTCCCTAATTTGGATGAGAATCCTTCTTTCATTCAAGAGGCATGTTGGCTGTCATACTTGATCAACCAAGTAGGCTCCCTCTCTTAATGAAATGAATTCAGCTTTTTCTGTCACATTAAAATGTTTGTGGTGGAATAGTAGAAATACCTTTCTGTAGAGATAATTTCATGTTTCTTTACTGTAAACAGAGATTTAATTCAAGCTTCAACCTTGAGCTTCAAGCAAGGCACCAAAAATCATTAATTTCCCTAATTAGTTCTCCGAACTACAAAAAGCTCTGACTTCCATTAGGGATATGTAGGCATGAGGTTCACAAGGAATCTCAGCGAGCTAATAAAAAACCAAAAAAATAGTTTGTCTGTCTGTCTCCTTTTTAAATCAATTCAATTCCATCTCCTAACACAAAGGAGAAACTTTCCCATTAGTAAGCAACAAACACAAACACATTGACACAGAGAAGGTTCCCGTAGAGTACTACGGATATGTAGGGTGCTTAAACTCTTCCCTATGTATAACCGACCCCCCGGACTCCAGAATTTCTAGTCTAGGTGAATCCCCACACTTAGCAAACTCCTAGGGTTTATTTGAGATCTTTTTCCCCTTCCTCCTCGTAGGATAATTAAAAAGTTCGTGTGTTATCGTAGGAAGAACTGAAATAAAATTCATCCCGCCACGGGCGTATTCTCCTTCCAAATTTCGCGTGAAGGGTCTAGCGTGCCGTCCTCCCAAGTGAAACGGGGAGGTAAAGAAAACGACACCACAGATAAATGGCGACTCTGCTGGGGATATAAGTGTTAAAAACCTTGGTTTTTCATCCAAACCAATGGTTGACCTGTGCTGGTCCAGCCCCAATGAGGAATTAGGGATGCCAAATTCCCCCTCAAACAAGAGAGGTCCTGCCTAACCTCTGTGTCATTTCATGTGTTTGTTGCATATATATTTGTTTATTTTGTTTATTCTGCATCGGGAAAGGGCTTGATTCCCCCTTGTGGTAAGAAATCCTATACCCGGATTTGAGTGCAACATAAGATAGGATGGAGGATGTCTTCTCGGTGAAGGCCCTCTAATCTTGGTTCCCAAATCTACTCTTGGGATTTGCCTGGCTGGTTGTGATTAACTGCGCCAATGCATTCTGGGACTGATTTGTACCAGGAGGACCTAGAAACACATTAACCCCACTTAAAGCCTTTCTTAGGACGTAGAGCGGTCATTACGAAAGTAATTGTCACGCAGATACTACACTCAGAGAAAACTCTCTTATAGATACCAGTCAATGTATCTTTAAGGTTGAGCAAAAACTCTGAGACCCCTAGAACCCGTTCTACAGGTACAAAAATCCTGACCCTAGAACTCTGTGACTCCATGACCACTATACCCTTCTACGCCATGTTTGTTTAAAAACTCTTGTGTGTGCATTCATGGATTCATGCATTCATCATAATAACTAAAAACAAAAAGAGTCTTTTTCGAGTCGTTTTTCAAGGAAACTAAATAACAAACGTTTTGAACTTCATAGAAAGAGAGAAACAGAGAAAGGACTTAAGGATCTATACCATGGATTACGGAAGAAAGAGAGCTAAGAAATATACCTTCAAGATTCCTAAGGTCGAGGAATTGGAAAAGCTCGGAAAACTGGTGGTCAACCCCCAGGCTTTCAAGGAGAAGTATGGAAAACTTCTGCCTCTTCTCAATACCAACATTGTGGATGGGATCCTTCCCACTTTAGTACAGTTTTACGATCCAACGTATCATTGCTTCACCTTTCCAGATTATCAACTCATGCCTACGTTAGAGGAGTACTCTCGTCTGATTGGAATACCCGTGTACGCGCAAGATCCGTACTCCGGTTTGGAAAAGCATCCTGATGACATTATCATTGCTGCAACTACTCCTTTGAACGTAGTCGACATCAGAACTCATATGGTGAGTAAAGGAGGAATTCAAGGATTGCCCTCGAAGTTCCTGTTAGATCAAGCTCGATACTTCGTCAGCATCCAAGATATGAGCGCTTTTGAGGAAATCTTGGCATTGCTCATCTACGGATTGTTTTTGTTTCCTAACATTAACGATTTCGTCGACATCAACGCAATTAAAATCTTCTTAATTGGAAATCCAGTTCCAACCTTGCTCGCGGATGCTTACCACTTTGTGCATTCAAGAAACCTGCAGCGAGGTGGATTAATTACATGCTGGGTACCGTTGTTATACGAATGGTTCGTCTCGCACCTGCCAAAGTCTAGCACTTTCTGGAATATGAGGGATGGCCTTTACTGGTCACAAAAAATCATGTCCCTCACTCATTCGGACATTGATTGGTGTAGTCCTGACAACGACGAAACCAAGATCATCTTCAGTTGCGGAAGTTATCCAAACGTACCCCTAATTGGAACTAAGGGAGGAATCAGTTACAATCCAGCTTTAGCCCGTCGTGAATACGGCTATCCCATGAAAAATATACCAAGTAGTATTCAATTGGAGGGTCTGTTCTTCAAAAACATCGACGATCATGGCAACATGCTGAAGAAGGAAATTGTCCAAGCCTGGCGTCTTGTTCACACAAAAGGGAGAAGATTGTTAGGAAAACATCTTTGCATCTCCCTAGATCCTTACCTTCAATGGGTACGCGTCAGAGCATTCAAGCTCAGGATGCCATATCAACATCAAGAACCTATTCCCCTAAGGGAACCAATATTCCTTTTCTCCACCGATGTTGAAAAACCGCAAGCGGCATTAAACAAAGTATGCCAAGAAAGGAATGCTTGGAGAAACAAGTATCGAGTTGTCAACACGGAAAACGTTGAGATTCAGAACATCCTAAGAAGGAAGGATGGATTACTTGAAGTACTCGATCGACAAGTGACACAATCGTCACTTTCTCATCATATCCCTCCTGCTTCCTGGATCATCAATCAGCTCACGTCAGAGAACGCTTAGCTCAAGAAATAGAAGAAAATGTTAGAACGTGAAGTCGGCTCTTCGTCAAAGTTTTAGAGTCCTTTCTCTCTGTTTCTCTGTATTTCCCTTTTCAAAGTGTGTAAAAACGGCATTTTCACTTAATTAATAAAGTTTGATGTTTCATAACGTAATTATGGTGTTTCCTTGAAAAATATTAACTTAATTACACATCATGCATCGCTTTAGTTGTACGCACTGAAACAAGAATTGTCGCGGATCTAATCGTCACTTTCCTTTCTCCAGAAAGAGAGGAGGAGAAGGAGGTGAACAAAGACATTCAAGCTGTCTCATCCATACAACACTCGTTCAAGTCGCAAGAAAAGAATGGAAGACTTTGAACAAGAGAATGGAGAACTCAGAGAAGAGGTTACTACTCTCAAAGATGCTGTTGAAAGACTCAATAGTATGGTAGAAGCCCTGGTGGTTGCGCAGAATCAACCAACGTCGGAAGAACCACAAAGGACTGTGGTTTCCGAGATTGTTTCTACTCCTATTCCTCGGTATACCATGCCGCCCAACCGACCTTGGGGCATGTCGTATAACTTTATTCCAGATGGGTACATACCCCTAGTTTCTAAAGTTCCAAGAGCTACAACGGAGATGCATCCACCGGAGGGTTACAGACCTCTGGAAATTGAAGTTCCAAGAGCAACGGCAATTGGTTACGCACAACAAAATGCTGAGATTTCAAGATCTGCTGTCATGGCTTCTCCACAGCCGATTATGCATACTTTTCCTCCACCGGGTGGACAAGTATATCATCACGCTCCTAGTGAGGACGCTGGCGTGTATGAAAGATTGGACGAGTTCCAGGAACAATTTCTGCAAATGCCGAAGGAACTCAAGGCTCTCCGAGGACAAGATTTATTTGGAAAGAATGCTGCAGACCTCTGTCTGGTTCCAAATGTTAAGATTCCTCACAAATTCAAAGTACCAGATTTCGAGAAGTACAAAGGAAATTCATGCCCACAAAGTCACCTCGTGATGTACGCTCGAAGGATGTCAACTCAGACTGGTAATCAACAATTGCTCATTCATTATTTTCAAGACAGCCTGATTGGTGCTGCACTTAAATGGTACATGAACTTGGACAGTTCAGAGATTCGTACTTTTCGAGACCTCGGAGAGGCATTCGTCAAACAGTATAAGTACAATCTGGATATGGATCCCGACAGAGATAAACTCCGGGCCATGACTCAAAAGGATAGAGAAAGCTTCAAGGAATACGCTCAGAGATGGCGTGAAGTTGCTGCCCAAATTTGTCCTCCACTTGAAGAGAAAGAAATGACGAAAATCTATCTCAAGACTTTGAGTCCATTTTACTACGAACGAATGGTTGCAAGTGCACCAAGTGACTTTACCGAGATGGTAAACATGGGTGTACGTTTAGAATAAGAAGTTCGAGAAGGACGTTTGAACAAAGAACCAGGATCTTCTATTGGTCCTAGAAAGTACGGAAATTCTTTCCAAAAGAAAAAGGATCAAGATGTCAGCAATGTCTTGCACAAAGCTAAGAAGAAGTTTTCACCTCAAGTTGCTACAATAACTCCGGTTGTTAACTCAGCGCCAGCTTATCAACCTCAGGTTTCGCAACAACCATTTCAACAAAGGTTACAACAACCTCAGCAGCAGGTTCGACCTCCAAATTACAACAATCGGGTTTCAAGGTATCCTCCTTTCGACCCCGTGCCAATGCCTTATGCGGATTTGTTTCCAACACTACTGGCGAAAGGACTCATTCAGACAAAGAATCCTCCAAATCCTACATATGAATCATCACATTGGTTCAAGGCTGACCAATCTTGTCCTTATCATAAAGGGGCACCAGATCACAACATTGAGAACAGTTTCAGTTTCAAGGCCGACGTTCAAATATTAGTGAAGAGCGGGATGTTATCCTTCAAAGATACTAATCCCAATGTCTAGGCAAATCCTTTGCCGCAGCATAAAGAAGCTTCAGTAAATCTGATAGATCAACACCCCAATGTCATTCAAATCTACGACATTCATCAAATAGGGGAGAATCTTGTCAAGATGCACGCTAGACAAGTTGGGTACGGCCACGTACCACCTCACAACTACTTCACATGTGAAATTTGTCCAAAGAATAATCAAGGATGTGCTGTAGTTCAAGCTGCATTACAAGAACAAATGGACTTAGGATGGATTCAACACACCCGAGTCAAAACTGAGTACGACATCAACATGGTTCACGGATGTCCAGGAGAATACAAAATATACAAAGTTGAAGATCTCGAAGGATCGATAGTCAGGTTCCATAAGACTTTAAATAGACTTGCCTACTTTGGAATAGATTTCCATCCTTACAGTAGATGCAGAATTTGTCGAAGAAATTCACGAGGATATTTGCGCGTTCGCAACAACATTCATAAACTAATGGATGATAATACCATTACGGTTCTTGCCAATAGAGAAGATGACGAAGTCTTTACCGTATCTCCTCAAATTAATCAAGATGAACCAGTGCAAGTTAAATATGATAGCAGGAAGACAGCAATTGCTCCGTTAGTCATCTACTTACCAGGTCCTGTACCGTATGAGTCCAGCAAGGCTATACCATACAAGTACAACACTACATTCATTGAAAATGGTAAGGAAATACCATTACCATCTGTTGTCAACATTGCTGACGTTAGTCGAGTCACTAGAAGTGGACGAGTCTTCAATAGAACAACAGAAAATATGGAGAAACCTTCTGAAGAAATACCACCTAGCCAAGACAATCATCCTACCAATGCTACTCAAGCGAAAGAAAATGATGAGATCTTAAAATTAATCCAGAGGAGTGAATACAACATTGTAGACCAGCTGCTACATACTCCGTCTAGGATATCTGTTCTCTCCCTGCTATTGAGTTCTGAGGCTCATAGGGAAGCTCTACAGAAAGTTTTGGAACAAGCTTTCGTAGAACCAAGTGTTACTGTAGGACAATTCAACAGTATCATTGCCAACATTTCCGCAGGAACTAACTTGAGTTTCTGTGACGAAGATCTTCCTGAAGAAGGAGTGGACCATAAACTTCCACTTCACATCTCAGTTGGCTGCATGAGTGATGTTCTCACAGGAGTCCTAATAGACAATGGATCCTCTCTCAACGTCATGCCAAAATCAACATTGTCAAGATTATCCTTCAAAGATTACCCGCTAAGGGACAGTCACGTCATCGTCAAAGCATTTGATGGATCAAGGAAGTCAGTTTTTGGAGAAGTAGATCTTCCCATAACTATTGGACCTCAGACGTTCAAAATCACTTTCCAAGTTATGGATATCCCGGCACAATACAGTTGTTTGCTAGGTCGCCCATGGATTCATGAGGCTGGGGAAATTAATTCAACGCTTCATCAAAAACTGAAGTTCATAAGAGATGACAGATTGGTAATCATATGTGGAGAACGAGCTCTGATCGTCAGCAACCTGTCATCATTCTCCGACATAGAACCAAAAGAAGTCACTGGAACTAAGTTCCAAGCACTTTCCTTGGATAAGGAAAAAGGAAAGGAGAAAGCAGCGTCTATTTCTTCCTACAAAGATGCAATCCAAGTTGTAAAGGATGGCACTACCAGTGGTTGGGGGCACATTAATATTCCTACCAACAACAAGAACAGAACAGGAGTTGGATTCTTTCCAACATCATCAAAGGCTATTCCAGGAATTGAGGTAGTTTTCCAATTCAAGAAACTTTCTGCAGCGGAGGTTTTCTTCAACCTGTTCAACAAACATTCAATACCATCGGTACGGAAAACACCGATGAGAATTTTGAAGTGGAATGTATGTCCTACCTTCTCGAGGCAGGATACATCTCCCTATCAGAGTCTGACTCACCTTGCTGTTATCCAACTAAAGGATCTGAAAGTAAGACTCAACCAAGCAGTGATGAAGTTAATAACAGCTTCACCACCAGAAGTCATGGTTCATCAGAAGAAGTTCCTCCTATCCCCAAAGAAACTTGGGACACATTAGGAGAACCAAGCGGAAAGTTCGACTACATGGTGAAATACTTCGCTCCTGAAAGTTCAAAAATCTCTCTGGATGACACTGTTCCAACTGGATGGAACATTGATTACGAGTACCTTACTCAGCCAAAAGAGATATACAAACCTTGCTATTCATCATCATCGAATGGGGAAGTCATCATTGAGGATTATATCCCCAAGTCACCTTCTGAGGCTACGGATTTAGAGTTCACATACCTAGTCAACGCCATCTTGGGAGAAGAGCAAGACCAAAATACAGAAGAGGATGATCTTGAAAGTGTCTCCGACAACGAGTCTCTCCATTCAGAAGACTGGAAGTTTCCTCAAAAGAAAGTCCGACATACTCCACTTGGAAATGGGTATGCTCACACTGCTCAGTCTGCTGAAGTAGAAGAAGATCGTCTGAGTGTTGCAAGGACAATGGTTGGTAAATCAAGACCTACCACGGGCCAGCTTAAGCCTAAGGTTCCGGATTACCTAGTGCACAATGGGGTTCGCCACTATTGGACGGCTGTTGAAGTTTCAACTGTTGTTCGCACTCCTATGTAGGAACTTTCACCGTTATTTTGTCCTCTCACCATAGCCCAGGGTGAAGAGATGTTTCATAGGGCTTTGCATTTTACTATTTCTTAGGAAAATATCCCTCTTTGCTTCGCCCAAAGCAATAGAGTTTTGTTTTATAGGGTCTTTGTTTCAAGAAATGATTGTTGATAAAAAAAAATGTCATTTTGTTCCTTCGTTTAGTTTTTCCCTTTTCTTTTTTCGGAAATTGGTAATCCTAAAAAACACCCTTAAAAAACATCAAAAAATTCTATTAACTGCATACACCGAGTCTTCCCTCGTTGTCTAAATAAAATCATCACACATATGCAGATTAATCATAAAACACCCCGTTGAAACGTACGACCGTATGACTTCTCCAACCTTTGAGTTTCCTGTATTCGAGGCAGAGGAAGAAGAAGACGAAGAAATATCAAAGGAAATTTCACGGTTACTTCAACAAAAAGAAGAGGCCATTCAGCCATACAATGAGCCTCTAGAGATCATTAACCTTGGTTCCGATGGAAACAGAAAAGAGGTTAAGATTGGAGCTTCGCCCAGTTCATAGATCAGAGAGAGTTTGTTACAGCTGCTCAAAGAATTCTCAGATGTCTTCGCTTGGTCCTATCAAGATATGCCAGGGTTAGATACCAGTATAGTGGAGCATCACTTACCATTAAAAGCAAAGTGCCCTCCGGTCAAGCAAAAATTGAGAAGGACTCATCCGGAAATGGCCATGAAAATCAAAGAGGAAGTTTAAAAGCAAATCAACGCTGGTTTCCTCGTCACTTCAGAATACCCTCAGTGGTTAGCTAACGTTGTTCCCGTTCCTAAGAAAGACGGAAAAGTCCGCATGTGCGTCGACTACAGAGATTTGAACAAAGCTATCCCTAAGGATGATTTTCCTTTACCACATATTGACATGTTGGTAGACAATACATCAAAATCCAAAGTTTTCTCATTCATGGATGGATTTACAGGATACAATCAAATCAAGATGGCACCTGAAGACATGGAGAAAACAACTTTCATCACCCCCTGGGGAACGTTCTGCTACCGCGTTATGCCTTTTGGACTAAAGTACGCAGGGGCAACATATCAAAGAGCCATGACTACACTTTTCCACGACATGATGCATAAGGAAGTGGAAGTCTATGTGGATGACGTGATCGCCAAATCAGAAAATGAGGAAGATCACATATAGAATCTGACAAAGTTATTTTAACGCTTGCTGAAGTTTCAGCTTCGCCTGAACCCCAACAAGTGTACCTTTGGTGTCTACTCAGGAAAACTCCTTGGTTTCATCGTCAGCAAACGAGGAATTGAAGTAGATCCAGACAAAGTCAAGGCAATTCAAGAAATGCCTTCACCCAGAACTGAGAAACAAGTTAGAGGATTTCTTGGACGTCTAAATTACATCTCGAGATTCATATATCTCATGACAGCAACTTGTGCTGCAATTTTTAAGCTTCTACGAAAAAATCAAAGTTGCGTCTGGACAGACGATTGTCAGAAAGCGTTCGACAGCATTAAGGAATATCTGCTCGAACCACCCATCCTGTCTCCTCCAGTGGAAGGAAGACCTTTGATAATGTACTTAACCGTCTTAGAAGATTCCATGGGTTGTGTCCTTGGACAGCAAGATGAGACAAAGAGAAAAGAGCATGCCATCTACTACCTGAGCAAGAAATTCACTGACTGTGAATCCCGCTACTCCATGCTCGAGAAGACTTGTTATGCTTTGGCCTGGGCTGCCAAGCGTCTCCTCCAGTACATGATTCGACATACTACTTGGTTGATCTCCCATATGGATCCAATCAAGTACATCTTTGAGAAGCCTGCCTTAACTGGGAGAATTGCCCGTTGGCAGATGTTGTTATCAGAATATGACATTGAGTATCACGCTCAGAAAGCCGTGAAAGGAAACATCCTAGCTGAGCACCTAGCTCACCATCCGCTCAATGGTCATGAATCAACCAGTTTTAACATTCCGGACGAGGACGTCATGTACCTCAAGATGAAAGATTACGACGAGCCACTACCAGACGAAGGACCTAAGATAGGATCCCAATGGGGCTTAATATTTGACGGAGCTGTCAATGCTTATGGACGAGGAATTGGGGCAATCATTGTTACCCCTCGAGGTACCCATATTCCACTTACCGCCAGATTAACTTTCAAATGCACAAACAATGAGGCCGAATATGAAGTTTGCATCATGGGTCTCGAAGAAGCCGTGGATCTAAGAATCAAACACTTGGATGTATACGGATATTCTTCTTTGGTCATTAATCAAATGAAAGGAGAATGGGAAACACGCCAACCTGGGCTAATCCCTTACAAAGACTACGCGAGAAGATTGTTACCATTCTTCGACAGAGTAGATTTTCATCACATTCCTCGTGAAGAAAATAACTTGGTTGATGCATTAGCCACACTCTCTTCCATGATTAGGATAAATCATTGGAATGATATTCCTCGAATCGATGTTATGCGCCTGGATAGGCCCACTCATGTTTTCAAGTAGAAGCAATCATCGACGATAAACCGTGGTATCACGACATCAAAAACTTCCTTCAAAGGCAAGAGTACCCTCTTGGGGCATCAAAGAAAGATAGAAAAACTATGAGAAAGTTAGCTGGCAGATTCTTCCTGAATGAAGATGTTCTGTACAAGAGAAATTTTGACATGGTTCTGCTCAGATGCGTTGACAAGAAAGAAGCAGAAATACTCATGAGAGAAATACACGAAGGTTCCTTTGGTACTCACACCAATGGACACACCATGACAAGGAAAATACTGAGAGCAGGATATTATTGGCTGATAATGGAGTCAGATTACTACCCGTATGCAAAGAGGTGTCACAAATGTCAGATCTACACTGATAAGATTCACGTGCCACCATCTCTTCTCAACATACTCTCTTCCCCTTGGCCTTTCTCCATGTGGGGAATCGACATGATTGGAATGATCGAGCCAAAAGGGTCCAACGGACATCGCTTCATCCTGGTAGCCATAGATTATTTCACCAAGTGGGTTGAAGCAGCTTCATATACAAACATTACAAGACAAGTTGTCGTCAGGTTTATCAAGAATCACATCATATGTCGCTACGACATTCCTAGCAGGATAATCACTGACAATGGGTCAAATTTGAACAACAAAATGATGAAGGAACTTTGTGAAGAATTCAAGATTGAACATCACAACTCATCTCCTTACATACCAAAGATGAATGGAGCTGTAGAAGCTGCTAACAAAAACATCAAGAAAATCATTCAGAAGATGGTCATCACTTACAAAGATTGGCATGAAATACTCCCGTTTGCTCTTCATGGTTACCGTACATCTGTACGTACTTTGACTGGAGCAACTCCTTTCTCCCTTGTATATGGCATGGAGGCAGTCCTACCCATAGAGGTTGAGATCCCATCAATGAAAGTCTTGATGGAGGCAAAATTAACATAAGCCAAGTGGTGTCAAAGAAGATTTGATGAGTTGAACTTAATCGAAGAAAAGCACATGACAACTTTATGCCACAGACAGATATATCAACAAAGAATGAAGAAAGCCTTCGACAAAAAGGTTCGACCTTGCACAATCAAAGAAGGCGACCTTGTACTTAAAAAGATTCAGTCTTTTCTCACATATTCGAGAGGGAAATGGACTCCCAATTATGACGGCCCATACGTGGTCAAGAGAGCTTTCTCAGGAGGAGCCTTAATACTCACGACTATGGATGGAGAAGAATTCACCCGTCCTGTGAACGTCGACGCAGTCGAGAAATACTTCGCCTAAATAAACAAAAGAACAGCTCGCTAAGTTGAAAACTCGCAAAGAGCAGCTTAGGCAAAAAAGAGCGTCTCGGTGAATCGAAAACCCAAAAGGGCGATTCAGGCAAAAGTTAGAGACATAAAAAAAATATATAATCAATCCCGGTAGACTTAAAACCCGAAAGGGGTAGTCTACGCAAAAGTTTGGGATATATGGCAAGTAATTGTGTTCAGGACAAACTTGATCATTCGAAATCCATAGCGAGGTATTCATCATCAGTAGGTCATCTTCTACGAAGCACGAATACAGCGCAATTCAGAGTGGAAGGGCAAGATAACGGTCGTCACGTTTCATCGTAGCCCTTTTTCCGAAAATTACCAATTTCAAACTTTGTAAATACTCTATGGGATCAAGCCTTTGGCTGGTCACCGTTCCATAAATAATAATTTGAGCTTTGTGCCTTTTCTTTGCAATCGAGTCTTATTCAGTTTCTTAAAATTACATTTTTTAAGTCTGACAGTCATGTTTCTTGAAACAAATGTTTTCATAAAATAAAATGGATTTACTGGCGAAATAAAGGTGAAATTTCTTTCTAAGGTTTACAAACAATAGGAAGAATGCAAACAATTGCTTCGAAAATGGTTGAGACTCCGGGAACCAAAATTTCCCCATGAGATCGCTTTGCGAACATCTCCCGATGACGGATCTTCAACTTCAAGTCATTTCACTCACTTCTAACAGCGAACAACTGGTAACCCGGTATCCCCAACAGAGTGCAAAGTACAAATTGCAAAAAGAAGACATCTTCTGATCAACAAAAATTCAAGTCGTATCATAGGATTTCACATCCACGAAAATTCTATTCACATTCACTTTACATTTATAATCATCATAATATTCATGCATACTGCACACATCATAAATGAATAGTTATTATGGTCTAGTGAGGTTTTACTCCTGTTATTGCTCGAATCACTTGGACATCTGCTCAAGATTCCCCTATGAGTTGTGAAAGAACCTTCCTCTTCGTGATGACAGTTCATACACAAGGATTCACCAGCAAGTCAGCAAGCGGTAATCTCCCTCAAGGAGACAGTTTGCTCACTACTGTTGTTATCCCCAAGAAAGGTCAGCAGTTGGCAATCTTCTCCAGAAGATAGTTTGTCCACTTTTGGACTTCCTCAGCAGGTCGATAGTTGGCGATCTTCTCCGGAAGATAGTTTGTCCACTTTTGGACTTCCTCAACAGGTCGATAGTTGGCGATATTCTCCGGAAGATAGTTTGTCCACTTTCGAATCTCCCCACTGGAGATAACGGATGGCAGTCTTCTTCATGAAGACAGTTCGTTTAGGATTCCTTATTTAAAGTCAGCAAATGGTAGTCTCTTTCAATAGAAGACAGTTTGCTCACTTTTTTCCTAAACCGGGTCAATGAATGGCAGTCTCTTTCACAGAAGACAGTTCGTTCCGCTTAAGGATCTCTCAACAGGTTTGGCAAATGGCAGTCTCTTTCAGCAGAAGACAGTTTGTTCCCCTGGAGATAACAGATGGCAGTCTTCTTCATGAAGATAGTTCGTTTAGGATTCCTTATTTAAAGTCAGCAAATGGCAGTCTCTTTCAACAGAAGACAATTTGCTCACTTTTTCCTAAGCCGGATCGACGAATGGCAGTCTCTTTCACAGAAGACAGTTCGTTCCGCTTAAGGATCTCTCAACAGGGTTGGCAAATGCAGTCTCTTTCAGCAGAAGACAGTTTGTTCCCCTGGAGATAACGGATGGCAGTCTTCTTCATGAAGACAGTTCGTTTAGGATTCCTTATTTAAAGTCAGCAAATGGCAGTCTCTTTTAACAGAAGACAGTTTGCTCACTTTTTCCTAAGCCGGATCAACGAATGGCAGTCTTTTTCACAGAAGACAGTTCATTCCGCTTAAGGATCTCTCAACATGGTTGGCAAATGGCAGTCTGTTTCAGCAGAAGACAGTTTGTTCCCCTGGAGATAACGGATGGCAGTCTTCTTCATGAAGACAGTTCGTTTAGGATTCCTTATTTAAAGTCAGCAAATGGCAGTCTCTTTCAACAGAAGACAGTTTGCTCACTTTCTCCCAAGTGGAGTTAACGAATGGTAGTCTTCTTCACGAAGACAGTCCGTTTCAGGAGTCTCTATTAAAGTTGAGCGAATGGCAGTCTCTTTCAGAAGAAAACAGTTCACTCACTTTTTTTGAGCAGGTAACGAATGGCAGCCTTATCTACGAAGACAATTTGTTTTGCTTAAAGATTCCTCAGCAAAGTCGAGCGAATGGCAGTCTCTTTCAACAGAAGACAGTTTGCTCACTTTTTCCTAAGTCGGGTCAACGAATGGCAGTCTCTTTCGCAGAAGACAGTTCGTTCCGCTTAAGGATCTCTCAACAGGGTTGGCAAATGGCAGTCTCTTTCAGCAGAAGACAGTTTGTTCCCCTAGAGATAGCGAATGGCAGTCTTCTTCATGAAGACAGTTCGTTTAAGAATTCTTTATTTAAAGTCAGCAAATGGCAGTCTCTTTCAACAGAAGACAGTTTGCTCACTTTTTCCCAAGCGGAGGTAACGAATGGCAGTCTTCTTCACGAAGATAGTTCGTTTCAGGATTCTTTATTGAAGTTGAGCGAATGGCAGTCTCTTTCAGCAGAAGACAGTTCACTCACTTTTTCCGGCAAAGATAACGAATGGCAGCCTTCTCTACGAAGACAGTTCATTTCGCTTAAAGATTCCTCAGCAAAGTTGAGCGAATGGCAGTCTCTTTCAGCAGAAGACAATTTGCTCACTTTTTTCCCTAAGCCGAGTCAACGAATGGCAGTCTCTTTCACAGAAGACAGTTCGTTCCGCTTAAGGATTCCACAGCAGGGTCAACAAATGGCAGTCTCTTTCATCAGAAGACAGTTTGTTCCCCTAGCAATTGACGAATGGCAGTCTTTCCCGAGGAAAGACAGTTTGTCTGTTTAATACCCAAGGAATCAACAAATGGTAGTTTCTTTGCAAGAAATAGTTTGTCTGCTTTCGAGATGTTTCATCCCTATTAAGGTCAACAAATGGCAGTTTTCCTCCTAGGAAAACAGTTTGTTAATTTCCCGGCGAAGTCAATGAATGGCAGTTTTCTTCAAAAAGATCGTTCGGATTCCTCAACAGAATTGACAAATGGCAGTTTTCCTACTAGTAAGCAGTTTGTTAATCCCCCCAGCATAAGTCGATGAATGGCAGTTTTCGTCCCGAAAACAGTTCGTCCACTTTTAAGCAAAGTCATTAGCTCCTCAAAAGGATGCACGATCATATCGCATTCCTTCGAAGACGTCACATTGAAGAAGAGTATGATAAAGTTTCTTGTCATCCGTCAAATGGCATCTCTCCAACGGACGTTGGTGAGAAGTTTGATGAGGAAACAAACCCTTGGAGATTTTTCTCTATCTGAGATATCGTCTAAAATTACAATTAAGACCAGTTTTGCGATTGGACATCCGAAACTAGGGTGATTTGTTTACCTTTTTCTAAAGTATCAACACTTAGTCAAAGAAGATGGATTGTGCACTCTACATTGCCATCCATTCACCAGAATTTGCATAAGCACATTTCTACAGGAAGTTGTTTCCTTATCCCTCGCAAAGTATGAACAACGGGATCAAGTCATGCAAGGATTTTATTATCACCGCGACATCTCACGGACGCCCAAAATTCGGGCATTCTTTGGTATTTAAGTCTCTTTCACTCAGGAGAAATCGAGATATCAATCCCTCTCCCTCTAGTTGAAAGAAACTTAAATAGGGGCATCTATCATACCCTAATTTTGACCCCCCCTGAGATGTCATACTTTCAGGCTTTTCATCAAAATCAAAACAGATACTCAGAACAGTCACTTGTTCATCTGGTGCTTAATCGAGGGTGTTCAGAAACAAAAGAGCCCAGGCAAAGGATCAATCAATAAAAGGGATGGTATCCAACATAAACATAGGACTCAAAAACTTCATTCTATTCACCTATGATTGATTAGACACCCATCACCTGGACTCAGGTTTGCTTAGTTCACCAGTCTAGGGTTTTGAGCCCATCAAAGACTAAACTCAAGGATTACATTTGGGAAACCCTAGAAAGCCACAGGGAATCACTCAAAGTTTTCAATCATCTTAAATTAGTTCATATGACAATATCCCTAAGGAATTACACTTCAATTCAAGGTCTACAGTCATCAATTTCATCTGGTCGACAATTAGGGTTTTTGACCTAATTCATCAAGATAGTTGACTTTTTAATCAAGACATGGATCTAAAACTCAAAACATGACTCAAGGACTTCTATTACCTCAATATAATCCATTCACATCATTCATTTGGGGAGGAAAGTTTGATTCATCACAAAAGTCCAAGATTTCACTTCATCAGGAAAAAGTCAACTGTACAAGATTATCTTTGACTTTTAGGATCTTTGACCAAACCATGACTTTTTAAGATCAATATCATCAATACATGATTATTAGAGTCATTTGGCAAAAGAAACTCAAGAAAATCCATCATGGATCAAAAAGTCAGGAATTAGGGTTTTTAAGGGCATTATGGGAACTCAAAATTTCACCTACACAACTCAAAAAATTTCCAACATGAAAGTTGTAGATCTTGCAAAATAAAACAACATCTTACATAGAAACTTTTTTCAAAAGATCAATCATTTGAGAGATTTAGGATTTGGAAGTTATAGGTCTTAAAAACTTAGAAATTTTTCTAAGTGTTTTTGACCTAGTTTTCTTCCAACTTTGGGCTCATTTTTCACAATTTTCCCAAATAATTCTGAAGAAACCCCAAACTAATAAATTGAAGTAGATGTTTAGGGCATTCCAAATTGTGCTCAACCTCCTCCAAATTCATTTTGAGCTAGGAGTTATGCTTGTTCAAAGTTGGCCTCATGGAGTAAAATTATAGGTCATGAACAATTTGAAACTTTGCAATTTTGTGCAAATGGCTTCACTAAATGATGTTACACGACCCATAATACATCTGCAAGCATACCATACATCCATTTTCATCATTGCATAAGGATTGAAGAATATTCCCAAAAACAAAGGCATGTGATTATGTAATGATTACATTTGGGAATTTATGGCAAATTGATGAGTCACCAAAGGAATCTCTTCCCAACCAATTGGAGCTCACTTCTGCATCAGAATTGTCCCCTAAGATCAAGCAAAACCGATGGCTAGGGAGTGGTATCAAAGAGCTCATCATTGCACTTGGAATATTCTTTGAATTCCTTCATGGCCAAGAAAACAAACTCACTTCACTAAGCAAGCTTACTATCTCCAATTGCTTTGAACATTTTGCCTATAAATACAAGTGCATACCTCAGTATCAAACGCACCAAAGCAACTCAATTCCTTGCTTTCTCCTTCTCTCTCTCATGCTTATGGTTTTTCAAAGTTCTTTGGCAAGAAGAATCGTTTTCTTCAAACCAGAGCTCTTCTTTGAGAAGTAAGCATTCTAACATCTCAAAGAGGTTCATTGGAGTTGATCCAAACATCTGGATCACTTCTGTAGGTGGGAGAATACCATTGTTTCTTTCATTTTGGAGCCTGTGCAGTTGAAGGTCCATAGAGCAATTAAGAAGGTGTCAAGCTAGCTAAAGCATCCAGTCACGTTCCATAGGTGATAGTGAAGCTATTCAGATGCCTGCAGCACATCTGTAATCACAGAATCACCAACCTCCATGTTCACTTGAAGCTCAAATAGAAGGTGTCGAGTAGAGCAATCTTGAGGCATTCAAGGAGCAATAAGTATCCAGTTAGCATCACTGAGTTCCAAGGAAGCTTTTAGGATCATTCATACAAGCCCAGGTGTTCTCCATCATCCTCACGACCTCCATTTTCAGAGGTATTTTTTCAAACCCCAACTCACTTATTCAAGTACTCTTTCTTATAAAGCTCGATACCAGTTCATTCAGTGTCCTTAGAGGATGAAAAGCCCTCTACTCTCATGCATTTATTCATCAGCATCATCATTTAATTTTGTTTTTGAATTTTAGGGTTCTTCACGTATTTTGTTGAATTCAGTAGATATAGTTAATATAAATTTATGTTAGTTACATATCTGGAATCGTGAGTGAATTTAGAGTAAGTTTGGTCTTTACATCTTTGCAAATGGTTGAGAAATGAGAGAGTTCAGAATTTCAAAAAATATGAGAGCTTGAGGTTGAAGATGACAATGGTGGTGGCGCGCAAAATTCAAATTCAGGGCTAAAGTTTATTTTATTTTGAATGGTGGTTATTTCATAAACGACTAAATCGTTATAGCCCAGTGGTAAAGAGTGTTTGTGTGTTGCGCGTGCCCAAGGTCTGGGGTTCGAGTAGTTGATTGCAAGGGCGTGGGTTCAAACCATGGTGAGACCAAAACATCTTTTTTATCACTATTATCTTTAATTTTCTTCACAAATTCAACCAATTAACTCACCTATCAAATTAAATCATTTTCACTTCATTTTTCACACACTTATCATTTAATATATCTATTTTATGAATAACCCAAAAAATCACAAAAATATTATTTATTTGATATATATTATTTTAGGTTTAAAATAACACATTTTTAAGTATTTTAAAATACTTTAAATATAGTTTTCTCTTGATTTTCAAAACCTAATCTCTTGTAAATATTTTTGTGATAAAACCCTAATCATGTAAGTCTTAATTAGGTATAGACTTTGTCTAAAACCCTAATTAAGTTGACTTTTGTCAATTTTCAAAACTGTTTTCAAACCTTAATTAAACAGACGACTAAGGTTTTCAGACAACAAAACCTTGTGTCATTGCAAATCTTTCAACTATTTTCATTATAGTCAACCAGTACTATAAAGTACTGGACCTCTAATAGAGTGTAAGTCCCATCACCTTTTTCTTTTCTTAGTGTGTTTTCAAAACTGTATTTACAAATTCTTCTTTCTGTTTTCAAAACATTCTTCTGGTATTTGAAGGGCATTATTCCCGGTGAAACTCTTCAGATACCTATGTGACCTATGTCCATCTTCACTTCTTCTGTTTTAAAAAACCTTTAACTGTTTTTATCATAAATATTCAACTGTTATCAATAATCAACTACTGGTAAGGCTTTGTATATACTTCTTCAAAGGCCTCCACTCCATCCAGGTTAGGCTTTATAGCTTTCAATTTACAGTCTTTATTTAAATTACTGTCAAATATAAACTGTTTACGTATTGTTTAGAACTATGTTTGAGTGTAAACCATAGGATAGTTAAACTATATATATATATATATATATATATATATATATATATATATATATATATATATATATATATATATATTATAGGACTATGGCCTAAGATTGAGAATGTCTTCCCGGTGAAGGCTCTTTCCTAATTAGAGATCTTTAGTTCAAATCCTCAAGATGAATTATTCCCGGTGAAACATCTTGAAAAAGCCTTAGAACAAAAAAATAGGATACATCCACCCAACGAGGAATTATTCCTGGTGAAACCTCTTACCCATTTGCTTAAAGCCAAAATAAGTTCAAAACTACATAGCTTCTCTTGTGCTATAACAAGGACCTTCGATTAGCCTCCTCTTGGGCTTTGTACAAGGACCCACAGGCTTCTCAAAAGCATTTCCAGCTTCCTCTTGAGCTTGTATACAAGGACCCATCAGGTTTCTTATAAACATAGGAACAGGTCTTTAGTCACCTTTTAGCCTATCCTGGTGAGTTTCTTCCTTTTTCAAACCAGACTTTAAACAAGCTAAGAATGTCTCAATATCATATTGAGTACACTTTTTGGAATGAGAGACATGGGCAGTCTCTGTTACCCTTATCTTCATTAATTTCCTTAGCAGAGTCTAGGACCCATAGTTATCTATCCTCAGTCAGTGTCAGCCTTCATCTTGGGCTATAAAACAAGAAGTCTCTGTTACCCTTATCTTCATTAATTTCAATTTTAAACATTCTCCCATTTAGGACTTTGAAAGGCATGCTCTGAGGCAAACAAACCCAGACTTGTACACTTTCCCTAATTTGGATGAGAATCCTTCTTTCATTCAAGAGGCATGTTGGCTGTCATACTTGATCAACCAAGTAGGCTCCCTCTCTTAATGAAATGAATTCAGATTTTTCTGTCACTTTAAAATGTTTGTGGTGGAATAGTTGAAATACCTCTCTGTAGAGATAATTTCACGTCTCTTTACTGTAAACAGAGATTTAATTCAAGCTTCAACCTTGAGCTTCAAGCAAGGCACCAAAAATCAATAATTTCCCTAATTAGTTCTCCGAACTACAAAAAGCTCTGACGTCCATTAGGGATATGTAGGCATGAGGTTCACAAGGAATCTCAGCGAGCTAATAAAAAACCAAAAAAAATAGTCTGTTTGTCTGTCTCCTTTTTAAATCAATTCAATTCCATCTCCTAACACAAAGGAGAAACTTTCCCATTAGTAAGTAACAAACACAAACACATTGACGCAGAGAAGGTTCCCGTAGAGTACTACGGATATGTAGGGTGCTTAAACTCTTCCCTATGTATAACCGACCCCTCGGACTCCAGAATTTCTAGTCTAGGTGAATCCCCACACTTAGCAAACTCCTAGGGTTTATTTGAGATCTTTTTCCTCTTCCTCCTCGTAGGATAATTAAAAAGTTCGTGTATTATCAAAGGAAGAACTGAAATAAAATTCATCCCGCCACGGGCGCATTCTCCTTCCAAATTTCGCGTGAAGGGTCTAGCGTGCCGTCCTCCCAAGTGAAACGGGGAGGGAAAGAAAACGACACCATACACATCACTGTGATTTTGATGTCTGATCTTTGTGTTAAAGATGCTCAGCTGGGGATTTCTGATCACTTCTTGGCAATGAGATCCATTTGAATGATTGATCCTTGATGCACCCTGACTGGGGATAAGAGAGTGTTAGCTGAAGATTTTGTTTGAGAAGAATATCCTTCGAAGGTTTGAAATTCGTAGGAAGATGGTTACGGATGACCATCTTTAAGATAAAAAATGGCTACTGATGGCCATGTTCGAGAATGATGGTTTAAGTTAGGACGGAGACAGTTAGCACTGAAGCTAAATTCGAAAAGAATCATCTTTGAGGACTTAAACGTTTTTACGAAATATGTAAAGTACTGAAGCTTAGCGTATTTTCGTGGCATTCTCGATTCTGATTACGTTGCCACGCGTCAAAAGAGGATTCATGCGGGAGGATTTGAATTTCGAAGTAGTTTATATAACTGCACAAAGACAGATGGCATCCCAAGAATTCTCGTGAGTAACGTGGCATCAAATTAGTGTAGGACCGTTAGGGTCGAAATTAGTATAAATAAGGGTCGTAATATTAGGATTCCGTGTGTTCATTTTGTACAAATCACTCACATATCGCTCAAGTATCAAGTGTTAAGAGAACGAGTTTCGCTGAGAAATGTACGTATGACACCAACACCATTTTAAATACATTTGTATCTTTCTTTATTCAAGTCTCTTTTGATATTACTGCATTTCGTTTACTTTTTGTCATTTACATTTCTGCACTCTTTATCTTCATTTTACTTAGTTTCGAAGCATTTACGTTTCCACACTTTAAGAT
The DNA here is from genome assembly GCF_029867415.1 of Vicia villosa. Lineage (NCBI taxonomy): Eukaryota > Viridiplantae > Streptophyta > Magnoliopsida > Fabales > Fabaceae > Vicia > Vicia villosa. The sequence goes on along the minus strand of NW_026705281.1, from coordinate 46,762 downwards.
TCTTGCACTTTACAGTTTTGTCTTATATTTCGTCTTTATCTTACCCTTCGCTGATGTTATATTTATGTGTATAACAAGGTGATTGCTAATATTTATTTCTTTGATTAAGTATTTCTTATTTCGAGACAAGCCAACCATAGACATAATTCGAACTATCATGAATAACAACCTTTTTGACTATGTCATAGGATCAATCTAGTCGATCCTGGGAGTAACCAAATCATATTTATTATAGTTTGGAAGACTAGCGGTTGTTTACCGGAAATCACAGTAAACAAATTGGCACGCCCAGTGGGACCGTGTCAAACAGATCGTTTTAATTCATTGTTTTGTTTTGTCTAGAAAATATCAAGACCTTGTATGAACCTTAGGAACGGTAAATTAACCAACAGTGCACAACCAATTCCTAAACGAAGGTACAACAAGAAAATGGTCATTGTGGCCAGTGGAGGGGGAAATCAAGATCCCCCACAGGGGTCAGGAACAGTAGCGGCAAATTCTACGCACGTTTCGACTTCTACTCAAGAGGTGCAGGCTATACCGGTTTCGACAGGATCTAAACCCATAGGTAGTTCCCCGAAAATACTACAGGGACAACAGGGACTATACCAATTTCGAGTTCGACCACCGTGCCTCCATTCATTAGCGCAAGCGAGATACCACCCTTCTCGACAAATGCTACAAATCAGATGTTTACCCCAAGACCACCGTCTGCCTCAGAGATGTGGAGATCCAATTTCCAATACGGAATGCCACATTCCTACATGACAGGATTAGGAGGAGCAGGGCCTACATAAACTACAACTAACCCAACAGCGTTTTCGCCTAATGTTGGTTCGAAAGGTCGAAGTGCACAGAATACTGGCTTCTCTGCCCAAGTACCCCCTTTTACCACAAGTAGTCAAGCAGCATTTCGACAATAAATGGATGCAAGTAACCATGATATGCTAGGAACTCTTGCTAAAGAATTGGGCTCCATCTTGAATCCGTTAGCAACAAACATTGCTAGGACTAACTAGGATAATATGGAAACTTTCCAGAAAATATCATCTCAAATAAATCGAATGGCAGATTTTTTAGGAGTTCCACAAAATAGACGAAGGAACAACCAATCAACTTATCAAGAAGGGGAACCCATTCTAGAACAAGTTCGAGCCACAACACCACCTTCTACACCGACACCAGTCGAGCAAAACCAAGTGATAGACTTAGAAACTTGAAAGCAAATGACTAACGTTGGCCAACAGGCAGTTGCCCAGCAACAGCCTAATCTGGTGATGGTGAGAAGAAACGAACATCCTGACGAAGTGGTCCATAGGGTTAGGAGAGACAATTTGGCAACAGAGAACAATCTCACTGCCATGATAGAGAGAATAATGGCTAACAATGGCCTTAACACCGGGCTTCGACGCCCAAATTATACATCCCCAATAGCAGAATATATCATGCAAACGGAATTGCCAAGGGGTACCAAAGTACCAAAATTTACTAAATTTTCAGGGGACACCAATGAGTCTACCGTGGAGCACATATCCAGGTATCTGACGGAAGCAGGGGATCTAGCAGGGAACGAAGATTTAAGGATTAAATACTTCCCTAGTTCGCTAACAAAAAATGCTTTTGTGTGGTTCACTACTTTGCCCCCAAATTCCATAAATGCATGGGCACACTTGGAGAGATTATTCCATGAACAATTCTACATGGGTCAAACCAAGATAAGTCTAAAAGAATTGGCTAGTATCAAGAGGAAGTTCACGGAATCTATAGATGATTACTTAAACAGGTTCCATTTGTTGAAGTCAAGATGCTTCACGACTGTCCCAGAGCATGAGTTAGTTGAAATGGCTGCAGGTGGCCTAGATTATTCAATTCAAAAGAAACTGGATACTCAATACCTACGAGATATGGCCCAATTAGCAGACAGGGTTCGACAAGTCGGACGATTAAAAGCAGAAAAGGCCAGAGCAAGTAAAAGTTATAAGAATGAGAGAGTAGCATACGTCGAAGCAGACGACATTGATGGCGAACCTTTCGAAGATTCATACAGTATGGAAGAGGTAGAAATAGATCTTGCTGAATTAAAAGAGGCGCCACCTTATTCTTGCAAATTGCTTACCCCTTCTAATGGAAAAAATCCAGAAGAGAATGATAAAAGCGATAGATTTCCTAAGAAAACTTATACATTTGATGTCACTAAATGTGACGAAATATTTGATTTATTAGTAAAAGATGGCCAGATGATAGTACCTCCCAATTCAAAAGTTCCTCCATTAGAACAACGGAAGAAGCGAGGTTTTTGTAAATATCACGGTTTTTTAGGCCATAAAACTTCACAATGTTTTCTTTTCAGGGATTTGATTCAGAATGCTATCAAGGACAGACGTCTGAAATTCGCTGACAAAACCAAGAACCATATGAAGGTTGACACAGATCCTTTGAATGTGGCTGACACTAACTTGTGTGAACCACTTGATGTCAACATGGTGGAAGTATCCGAAATTGATGCTGCTGAATCGGAGATAAATTCAGGTGGAAAGCAGGCTACTGAAAGCCAAAACACCAATTCGATCTTCAATACTGATGTTGAAGGATCCTTTGATGCTGAGATGCCTGAAGATCTGAAAGAAAAAACAAGTGAGGCCACTGAAGACCTCACAGTGAAGCTTCAGCAGATACGAATTTCCGAGGCTCCTCCGGCAGTTGTTAACATGGTCAATGCTAGACGGCCTTTATCTGAAATAGAAGAACTATAAAAATGGCTGATAAGGGAGAAAGGAAATATTGAAATCCCACCAAGAGGGAACATTTTGAAGGATTATCTCTGGGATTGTCATGTGAAAAATGGTGGAAAAATGCTGGTGTGCCCAAGATGTTCAGTTATGCTGAATCGAAGGGTTCAAGCCAATTTCGAGAGGGCCCTGCGAGAAAGAATGGAGCAGCCTTGGAGAGGAGGAAACTTATTGCTCAAGGAGTACCCAAGGAGTGAAGAAAGCTTGGTGGGTTTCTTGGTCAGATGTCACAATGATAACTCTGAGATTGCATTGTGCCCTAGGTGTGGAGCAGTTTATGATGAATTTCTAGCAAGATCATTCGAAAGGGTGTATCTCTACATGGGTCGGGAAACTCAAGGACTTCGTCCCAACTTGTACGGATTCGATATCAGGACCCTATCATGGAGACCTGACATCCCACCCCCTAGAGCTCGAAGGGTCACATTCAAAGTTCCCGCCGACATACCCAGGGATAGATGGATGCAAGCTGGTGCCAGAACCAACAAATGGCGAAGTTGGGACCAAGGAGGAAGAACTGCAATGGCATATAGGAAGCAATTCCAGACTTCCAATCGAGAGATGTACAGGTTGGAGAACTACAAAGGCAAGTATCCTATGTCCAGATCACAATGGAGAAGGCACCAGAGGATGAAGAAAGCCCAAAGGGAATACAAACCAAGGGAGACTGAAGAATCAAGTAGCAATCAAATCCCAATGCAGGGGGCAAGGACAAATAAACCTCCAGTGGAGCGTAAGGTGTTTGATTCTAAAAATGAGAAAGACGAAGAAAAAATGCATTTCAGCCCTTGGAAGGAGGACGATAGGATGACAAATGATTTCAACTCAGATGGAGTATCGTCGATAAACTTAAATTGCAATGTTGTGTCAGTGCTACCTCATGAATTTAATCAAGAAACTGAAGTTGAAGATTATGAGGAAGCTGATGAAGAAGAGATGGCAAGACACAAACCTTTGTGTTATTATGTGCTAAACAATGGGGCGATCGAAGAGCAGAATGCTTTCTTCGAAAGGCCTGATGAAGGTATGAGGAATCATTTGAAACCACTCTACATAAGAGCCAAGATTGAGAATGTTGGCATTAACAAAGTCTTAGTAGATGGAGGGGCAGCAGTAAACCTAATGCCTCAATACATGTTGAAGAGAATTGGTATGTTCGATACTGATATAAGACCACATAACATGGTTCTGTCCAACTATGAAGGCAAAATAGGGCAAACCTTGGGAGTTGTTCAAGTAAATCTAACAGTGGGTTCAGTCACGAGACCAACGATGTTCATGGTGATACCAGCAAAGGCTAATTACAATCTTTTGCTTGGAAGAGAGTGGATCCACGGAGTGGCGGTAGTGCCTTCGACGATGCATCAAAGACTAACCATTTGGAGAGAAGATGGAATAGTAGAGAACATTGAAGGAGATCAAAGTTACTACATGGCTGAAGTCAATCAGGTCAACAAAACTAGTTTCGACAGAAATTTGGCGAACATAGGACCTTGCCATGCTGCTGAAGATATATACACTCCAAACAAAAATGCTTTGTACTATTTGTCTTTACATCCTAATGGATTCCAATGGAATAGAGAAATAATGGACGGTCCAGAAGATATCGCACCAATAGAGCATTATCCAACAATACGGCCAACAGGCTGGGATGATGACGTTGATAATGTCTGAGTCATCCTTCTTCGAAAAGATTTCGGCTTATATAGCCGAGAACAAAAGAAAGACGGCTCTCGAAGCCGAATTATCAAACATGATGGTTAATGCAGTTCCAGGAAAGGAAGAAAGGACAGATTCGGGGATACACATGATCCCTCAATCCCTTGAAGATCCAGTTCAAGTCGAAGTGATCTTAGGAGAAGAATCGAGTCAAAGATTAGATGCAATCTACGACGAAGAGCCCTTGGGATTCGAGAAAGACCCAATGGGAGCAAACATCAAAATGTTAGCCCAGGACCCACTCGAAGAAGTAAATCTCGGAGATGGAGATCAGAGGAGGGTAACATACATCAGTGCAAAACTAGAGCCAACTTTGAAGGAAAAAGTCATCACGTTGTTGAAGGAGAACAAAGATTGCTTTGCATGGGATTACAACGAGATGCCTGGTTTAGGGCGAGATTTGGTCGAATTAAAGTTGCCCATAAAGGAAGGAAAAAAGCCCATCAAGCAAACTCCTAGAAGGTTCGCACCAGAAATTCATTCGAAGATCAAAGCAGAGGTCGAAAGACTTCTGCGATGCAAGTTCATCAGAACTACGAGGTATGTTGAATGGATTGCTAATATTGTGCCGGTTATTAAAAAGAACGGTTCATTAAGAGTATGCATAGATTTTCGTGATCTTAATGCAGCAACGCCTAAGGATGAATATCCCATGTCTGTGGCAGAAATGTTAGTAGATTCAGTTGCAGGCTTCGAATATCTAAGTATGTTGGATGGATATTCTGGGTATAACCAAATCTTCATTGTAGAAGAAGATGCGTCTAAAACAGCTTTTCGTTTCCCAGGGGCCGTAGGCACCTACGAATGGGTTGTAATGCCTTTTGGTCTAAAAAATGCTGGGGCAACTTAAAAGAGAGCAATGAATTCTATATTCCATGATTTTATAGAAACGTTCATGCAGGTATACATAGATGACATTGTGGTGAAATCTGTTTCAGATAACAGTCATCTGGACCATCTGAGCCAATCATTCGAGAGAATGAGAAAACATGGCTTAAAGATGAACCCCCTTAAATGTGCTTTCTTTGTGCAGGCTGGAGATTTCCTGGGTTTCGTTGTCCACAAAAAGGGAATATAAATCAATCAAAACAAAACAAAGGCTATTATGGAAACAAAGCCTCCATCCACGAAGAAAGAATTACAGTCTTTACTGGGGAAGATAAACTTCTTGAGAAGATTCATCTCTAACTTGAGTGGACGCACGCAAGCCTTTTCCACCTTACTTCGACTAAAGCAAGGAAAGTTTGAGTGGCGTGCCGAACATCAAGAAGCCTTCGAGAAGATAAAGCAATACTTGATGCATCCACCAATTTTATCTCCCCCAGATGGGAAGAAACACATGCGCCTGTATATATCAGCGTCAGATAATACAATAGGTAGCATGTTAGCTCAAGAAGATGTTAATGGCATTGAAAGGGCAATTTATTACTTAAGTAGAGTACTCAATGATGCAGAGACTAGGTATAGTGCAATAGAAAAACTCTGCCTTTGTCTATATTTCTCTTGTATCAAACTAAAGTATTATATAAAGCCAGTTGATGTTTATGTTTTGTCTCATTGTGATGTGATTAAACACATGCTATCAAAACCTATATTGCATAGTCGAATTGGCAAATGGGCGTTGGCCCTTACTGAGTACTCTTTGATATTTCAACCCCTTAAAGCAATGAAAGGTCAGATCGTATCAGATTTCATTGTTGACCATGCAGTGGTTGAAAACCCTCAACAATACGTAGAATTGAAGCCTTGGAAGCTATACTTCGATGGTTCAACCCATAAAGAAGGAACTGGCGGTGGAGTACTAATAATTTCTCCTGATGGAATTCCAACAAAGCTCAAGTACAAGATTGAAGGTCCCTTATGTTCCAATAACGAAGCTGAATACGAAGCACTGATTGCTGGACTTGAAGCTTTGTTAGAATTGGGGGTAACCAGAGTCGAAATTAAAGGAGACTCTGAGCTAGTGATTAAGCAGTTGAAGAAAGAATACAAGTGTATCAAAGAAAATATGATCATGTACTTTGTCATCGCAAATAGGCTGCTCAAAAAATTCGAGTACGTGGATCTAAATCACGTTTCCAGGTTGAAAAATCAAGAAGCGAATGATTTGGCACAGTTAGCTTCAGGATACAGGGTATCAAAAGAAAAACTAGAAGAATTGATCGAAGTAAGAGGCAAGGCGATGGCTACCAGGCTCTCCCCAAGTGACTTGGAGAACTCACAATTAGGTTTTGTCAATAAACAAGAGTTTGAAGTTTTGAATATAGACTCTTTAGTAGACACAGATTGGAGAAGTCCAATTGTGAATTATTTAAAAGATCCTTCGACAGACACGGATAGAAAGGTAAAATATCGAGCTTTATCATACTTTTTAATGGGAAATGAATTGTTTAAGAAAACTCCCGAAGGAGTTTTATTAAAGTGTCTGGGCGAAGCCGAAGCGTATTTGGCTCTCTCAAACGTACATAGCGGAGCATGTGGTGCGCACCAAGTAGTGCACAAAATGAAATGGCTTTTGTTTCGATACGGAATGTATTGGCCTTCTATGTTGAAAGATTGCATAGAATTTGCAAAGGGTTGTCAGGAATGTCAAGAACATGCAGTTATTCAACATGCTCCTGCAAACGAGTTAAGTTCAATAATAAAACCATGGCCTTTTAGAGGTTGGGCATTAGATTTAATTGGAGAAATCCACCCCAAGTCTTCTAGAGGTCAAAGATATATTTTGGTAGGAATAGACTACTTCACAAAATGGGTCGAAGCGATACCACTTGCGAATGTGGATCAAGAAGCTGTGATTGAGTTTATTCAAAAACACATTATATACAGATTCGGAATCCCAGAAAGTATAACCACAGATCAAGGATCAGTGTTCACTGGGCGAAAGATGCAAGACTTCGCCAAAGATATGGGGTTCAAGTTGTTCACTTCTACACCTTACTATGCTCAGGCAAATGGACAAGTCGAAGCAACAAATAAGATAATAATTGGTCTGATAAAGAAACATGTAGGGAAAAAACCCAAGAATTGGCACAAAACTTTGGACCAAGCACTTTGGGCTTGTCGAACATCTCCAAAAGAAGCTACAAACACTACGCCTTTCCAACTGACGTTTGGACATGATGCAGTACTCCCAATTGAGATATATCTGCAGTCAGTTCGGATACAAAGACAAGCAGAAATTCCTCCAAACACTTACTGGGAATTGATGATTAATGAATTAGTAGATTTGGACGAAGACAGACTTCGAGCATTGGAGATGATAAAAAGACAAAAAGAAAGAGTGTCTAGAGCATACAATAAAAAGGTGAAAGGTAAAACGTTTATTAGTAATGACTTAGTTTGGAAAGCTATTTTACCTATAGATCGAAAGAATCAGGCGTTAGGTAAATGGTCCCCACATTGGGAAGGCCCTTTTCGAATCTTGAAAGTGTTTTCAAATAACGCTTATGAGATAGAAGAATTGGCAGAAGATCGTAGAATTTTAAGGGTAAATGGAAAGTATCTAAAAAAAATACAAACCAAGCATGCATGAAGTAAAGATTCTTGCAAAAACGTAGAATTCGAAGTATATTACATAGGCCAAAATGGTTGAACTAACACCAAAATGGCTGGATTTTCAAACAAACATGCATGGTAAATACAGTAAGAAGACAAAGAAACGAAAAAATATTTTTCATTGATATCAAAGGAGTACATTCATTACAGAGAAGGTGGTTCCCAAGAACATTGAGGATTACAAAAAATTTAAAACACGAAGCCTAAAACAACCCACCTCCTAGTTGATCCTTTGATCTAAACCTTCTAGGGACAGCAGGGGCAAGCTTTCCGCCTCGAACATGTCCAAGGATCCAGATTTACGCATCCTTCTCACTATTCCCTTTTTAAGGAACATGTAGGATAAGAGCCTTCCATATGGAAGACATGTTACTACACCTTGCCGAGCAGCAGCCATAGAAATTGCTTCAACAAGTCCTTTGAAGATCATCAGAGGAAAGTTAATCTTCTTCCCACGGAGGGCACAGAGTATAAACTCCAAATCTTCCATCATGATGCTGTTTTGATCATGGTTTCGTGGACGAAAGTTGCCCTCGAGGAGCTGGTGCCAAACCCTCATGACCTTGGCGCTGAAAGGATCATTGTCCATAAGAGTCCTCAACATAAGATGGGTGGTCATGTTGAAGGTATTGTCATCAAAAGTCTCTCCAGAGTTGTTGCATCTCAGCAGGTTGGAGATGGTGGAGGGAGTGATAGTGATATGGGCCCTTCGAACCTCAGAGACGATAGTGGTTCTGCCTTTCGGATCTATGCGCAGAGATGCAAACATCCAAAAGTCCGCTAACATATTGGGATAAACAGATCCCTCCAGGATTTCATGGTAAAAGTCAAGCTCTTGGTTAGCAAAGAGGGCACCAATATTGATAAAGTTTTCATCAAGTTCTTCTTCAGAGATTCTGAATTCTTTCTTGATGCAAGCCCTGATGTTAGCATAAGTTAGGGGTAGTGCCATTTGGACAAGAAAAGGTTGGAGAAGGTTTTATCTGACTATGTATTTGAGAAGATGCAAGAAGAAACGAAAATTTTGGGGCAAAAGTTTGAAGAAAGTGTGAAGGAAGAAGTGGAATGCCAACCCTTTATATAGAATAAGTTGGCAATAGAGGAACGGTTCATTTTAATGTTTGATTGGATTGCGTTTGGTATTCCAAAGAGAAGTTATGGCTTCCGCCGTTTCCCGCCCTTGGAAGTTGAAGTGTAATCATGATGAGAACTGATGCACGCACGTCTCAAATAGACGTTTTGGAAAAGGTGACGTCAGCTTTCAATGATGGTTACGACTATGGGTAGTAGAAACGTCAAGTCTAGGTGCAAAGGGCTGCGAAGGGTAATCATGTCACGTGGTTTACATTTATTAAAATTACTGTGACAGTGAAAAAGTATATTTTGGCAAGTTTTAGAGAATTGCTGGGGCATTACTTATGATAATTGCAAAATAAAATATGTGGGGAGATTGAAAGATAAAGTTGCATATATATATATATATATATATATATATATATATATATATATATATATATATATATATTCTTGGAGAAATTCGATTACAAAACAAGATAAGTACGCAACACAAAAGAAAGTACAAGGTTCGAAGAAACTAATTAAAATCTTTGGGAAGGTTATCCTTTATCTTCGAGTACTGGATCTCCCATAAGGACATATGACGTTCGATCAATGCCTGTTGTCTTTTCAGTTCTTCGATCTCTGGCACTAGCTGCTGTGCCGTCTCGAAGTGTCGAATCCCTGACTGCGCCACTTCAGTTAATTCATATTGATTGGTTTTTTGGATTTCTACCTGACGAGACTGGGCATCCTTTATCTTCCCTTTGAGTTGCTCAATTTCCTTTTTCCAGGCTTTGATATTTGTCTCACACTCTTCATATTCCCGTTGGTTCTTCGAACACTCGAGCTTAAGGGTTTCAACCTTCTTCGTTGCATCGTTAGCAACTTCCCATGAAGAACTGTGAGAAGTCATTTTTGCTGTGAGCTGTCCGTCAATATCCCATTTTCGAAGGAGATTAGATTGGAGTTGTTCAATCAGAGAACTCAATAAGATAATTACTTCTGAGATTTCCACCAGAACAAGAAGTAAGTCCACTTTCTTCAGAAGGTTGTTTAGACCATAATATTTGGTGGAATCCTTGCTGAGAGCTTCGACGAGGTTGGTTTCAAAGAACTTCTCTCTTATCTGACGAAGGAGTTTAGGAATATCATCCTTGTCACCAGCACCTGTCAAGACAGTCGAAGGAGTTCCAAGGGATGAAGGGCTATCGATACTCATCATGGTCTTGAGGAAGCTCACAGGATCAGTTTTCTTGAGTTGCTCTAGTTCTAAAGGAGTAGTCATCGCAGGGGCTTGCTTCGAAGTAGTCCCAGGAATGACTGTGGTTCCAAGGTTCGAAGTTTCATTAGAACCAAGTGTAGCCAGTTTGGAAGTTTCTTCTGCAGCATCTTGTTCAGATATGGTGTCTTCGCTGCCAGTTGGTTGTCCAGCTGCGTTACCACTATTTGAACATTGCGGATTTTCCTCCATAGTTTCATCTTGATGTATGGGTGGAGACTCATCATTTGAATGGCTTTCTTCAACAGACGCGGTCGGAATAATGGTTGCAAGAGGTTGAGTGTCTTCGAGAACGGGAGAAAGCACATGAGGTTCGTGTTGAGACACACCTGTGATGGACAGTTAAAGTCGATCAAAACGGAGGAAAAGGCAGAATAGTCTATCTGTCATTTAAAAGAGCAGACATTTACCTCGAAGGTTGTCAAGGTCAATATGTAAACTTGAGGCTGTGAGATCAGAAGTAGCGGTGCCAGCATCATCCTACATTTACAAGGTAAAAATGTGAGCTTAATCATTAGAATTAGAATGTAAAGAAATGGTTAAATGGTGAAACCTAAAATACCTTGGTCGGAATGTTGTCTGGAATGGAGTTATGACTCTCCATAATGGGGATAGTGCTAGCAGCCTTCAGGGGTGAGTCCTCAAAAGATACCTTGTCACTCGAAGAGGTGAGCTTCGAATTCCCAGATCCCTTTCCTTTGACTGAAGGGGTGGCAGCTTTTTGTTTTTTCTTTATTGTTTGTCTGGTGCGAGGAGGAGATTTATCTTCATCGTCTGAGTCGGCTGTTGGAGGAGCTTTTCGCTTCGAAGATGTTGGAGGTTTCGAGCTCTGAAGTACATGTTAAAACCAAGTGAGTGACATTCATTAAATTTCACAAGCTGAAATATAAGGTATCCAAGTACCGTAGGTTTCTTGCCATTGGTGACAGAGTCACTCCCACTCGCCCTAGTGTTCCTCGAAGTTCCAGAACCCTTTTGTACAGGGGCTTCCTTGATTTGTCTCTTTCGAGCAACAGCTGTGAACAAAATATAAATCAGTATTTCAATGAAAAGGGAGGAATTAGTCAAAGGACTGTCTAAACCCTAACCTTCAGGTATTGGAGTCAAGACGCGAACATGCTCAAGATCTATATGAAGATGTCCTTTGAAAGTATCCAAGGTGTGCTTAGTCGGGACCACTCGTTCAGCGCGTTTTTTAGATTCTTCCTGAAGAGTTTTTAGGAGATTCCCACACACAAACCAGTCTGGAAAAGGAGGGCTTAAGGCCACCCCAAAATCAGCACTAGGAAGTGGGGGAAATTTTGGAGGATGAAGTTCGAAAGCCACTTTATAACGTAGTTCAGGTCGAACAGACGTAGGCAATTTCAACTTATCCAGTTTAGCAGAAAACTTTTCACGTAAAGTAACTGCAGCCTCACGAACGGTCCGACTAAGGTCATCAGGCCTGTAGATAGTTTCAAAGAACTTTTGAAATGCTTGAATTTCTTTAATATGAGTAGAAGTACCTTTCTGGAAATTCTCCTGCACATCAGCAAAAGCTGCAGTTAGTTCCCGAGTAAGGCTTTCAGCATCGAAGATTTGCGTAGAATAATATTCTGTCCACCATTGATGAAAATCTTTGGTAGAGTAAAAAGCAGGCTCGAAGGAAACAGGAGACAAAGTAGTGATGCCAACATATCGAGAGATTTTTGATTCATATTCATCTTCTGTCAGATGCGAAGTGTGTAGACACATGTGATTCCTTTTGTCATATAAACACTTTGGTTTGAGTTGAACCAGCCCAAATTGTCTTGAAACCAGATTTGGTTGATAGCAGAGGAGACAGCAATGACTTTTTGGAGATCGAAGTCGGTGATATAACAGCTTTGGGGTGAGGAAAGCTTCCCAGATGGCCATAGATTCAGCTTGTTGGTCAGGAGAAGTTGTTGGAAATTCTCGAATAAACCATTCGGGACCCACCTTACGTTGTACGAATGGAGCCATCGAAGGAGTGAATTGATGACGTTCAGCGAACATCATTATGAATGCCAAGAAGGTTTCACGAAGTTTGCCACTTTCTTCCTTGGGAGTTAGGTAAGCCAATCTGGTTCCTTCCATTGTTCGATCCTTTATGTCTGAACTTTCTTCGTCCACGACATTTTTATATGGGAGGTGAGCATCGAAAGTGGCATTAAGCCATAGTTGCAACAGCCAGAAAGGACCAGCGAAAAGAAGAGATCCTGTTTTGTAGTTCTTAACAAGGTCCGTTGCCTCACCAAGATTCTCATAAAGAAATCCTAGAATTAACTGGCTTAGGTTTAACTTCATCCCAGCATTTAACTGGTTAGCCATGCAAAGATATCTTTTTGCTACTTGTATGGACCTAGAGCAAAAGACGCATCTCGAGAGCCAAAGTGCTAGAAAAGCTATATGTTCTTCGTCAGAAACGTCTGGGTCCGTTTTGTTGTGGTACTGTTGAATGAAGGCAATATAGGTGACTGTTGCTTCATTAAAATTGATGGTGTCAGTATCCATGAAATTAGGGTCGAAGGTTTCCCCAGTTGGTCGAAGCCCTGTAATGGCAGCTACATCGAAGAGGGTAGGGGTAACCATCCCGCATGGAAGGTGGAAAGTATTGTGAGAAGCATCCAGAAGTAAACTGACGCTACTAGCATGGTTTGGTTATATTCTAAGCCTGTTTTGGATAATTGGATTAAATCATAAATCCCTAGTTGTTTCCAGAAAGGCGCTTTTTGCTTTTCTACCTTCGTTAGCCAAGCATAATACAAGTCAGGATCCTTTGCTAATGGGATTGACCTAAAGACTTTCACAAAATTGGTTACATAGTTTAACCTAATTTTCTCTACGGCCAAAGGAGTTTCAGTTGAGGTATCTTTTGGGCTATCAGGGTTGGCTGAGACTGGGTGACCTTCATCGTCTATCTTATTCTTGCTAACTAAAGGCCTAGTTTTGTAATAAGCAGGAAAGAATTTATTCAAAGAGGAGTTATTTTCTCCTGGTAAAGGACCCATGAAGGCATGAGTTTTTCCAGAAAGGTCAAAGGGAATGATTACCTGAGAAGCATAGATGGTGCGCGCCTCTGCAGTATTTGGACTTAGTATGTGTTCTTGATTCCCTGTCCGCGTCGGATTTTGAAGTTTTAGAATGGGTTGAAGAACATTTGAAAAAGACGCCATGGATAAGTTTGATTTGGGAATTGGGTTTGAATGTAACCGAAGATGTTCTTTTCCGTGGAGAGAATGAGGAGATAGAAGTGAAAGTTATGTGAAGGTAGGAGTTCAAGTATTTAAAGGTTTAACGGAAACCCTTTCAAATCTTTTGGGTAAAAGCCAAGAGACACACGGCAGGCGTTGATTTAATCCAACGGCGGTCGAATAATTATTAGCTTTACTCCTAGTATATAGGAGTAATGATCATGAAGTAAGACCAGAACGTGGGAATGTAAGTTATGAGAAGACATCTTTGAAAATGACAAGACGTTTTGGAAATAGAGTCATAAATGATTATGACGTCAGTCAATAGTCTTGGGACTCTAAGAAATAAGTAAAACGAAATCTCGTTATAACAAGAAACGCCTATTTCTCTTGCTTTCGAAACAGGCATTTATTGGGGGCAATTTGTTAGCTGAAGATTTCGTTTGGAAAGAATATCCTTCGAAGGTTTGAAATTCGAAGGAAGATGGTTACTGATGACCATCTTTGAGATCAAAAATGGCTACTGATGGCCATGTTCGAGAATGATGGTATAAGTTAGGACGGAGACAGTTAGCACTGAAGCTAAATTCGAAAAGAATCATCTTTGAGGACTTAAACGTTTTTACGAAATATGTAAAGTACTGAAGCTTAGCGTATTTTTGTGGCATTCTCGATTCTGATTACCTTGCCACGCGTCGAAAGAGGATTCAGGCGGGAGGATTTGAATTTCGAAGTAGTTTATATAACTGCACAAAGACAGATGGCATCCCAAGGATTCTCGTGAGTAACGTGGCATCAAATTAGCGTAGGACCGTTAGGGTCATAATTAGTATAAATAAGGGTCTTAATATTAGGATTCCGTGTGTTCATTTTGTACAAATCACTCACATATCGCTCAAGTATCAAGTGTTAAGAGAACGAGTTTCGCTGAGAAATGTACGTATGACACCAACACCATTTTAAATACATTTGTATCTTTCTTTATTCAAGTATCTTTTGATATTACTGCATTTCGTTTACTTTTTGTCATTTACGTTCCTGCACTCTTTATCTTCATTTTACTTAGTTTCGAAGCATTTACGTTTCCACACTTTAAGATTCTTGCACTTTACAGTTTTGTCTTATATTTCGTCTTTATCTTACCCTTCGCTGATGTTATATTTATGTGTATAACAAGGTGATTGCTAATATTTATTTCTTTGATTAAGTATTTCTTATTTCGATACAAGCCAACCATAGACATAATTCGAACTATCATGAATAACAACCTTTTTGACTATGTCCTAGGATCAATCTAGTCGATCCTGCGAGTAACCAAATCATATTTATTATAGTTTGGAAGACTAGCGGTTGTTTACCGGAAATCACAGTAAACAGAGAGATGAATAGACCCTGTTGGAGGAGGGATTGAAGATAGCTACTTGAAGATTACTTTGTGGGGATATGATCCTGTGACACTGGCTTTGTGGGAAGACATAGATATCTTGAACGTTTCCCCCAGTGGTTATAGTAACTTCCATTCCTGGACTTGTGTTGATTGGGACACACCAATGTGCGTTGGTCGAAGTGTCAAACCTTCCTTGCGCAGCTTTTCCCCTGCTAGTAGGGAATTTGAAGAGATTCGCCTCGTGATGACCTTATGAGATGTGTACTATAGGTGACATGCCCCTAGCACCCATGAACATAGTATGATGCCCTTGACTGCTCGGGAAGTAGCTTCAGACTTACTTGGGTGTATGCCCCTGATTGTTTGGCATTCTTGAGAAATTATTGGAATCTTGACCTGATTGCCCTAGATTGATTGAACAAACATGTCATGCCCCTTGTAGGAGATGTTGCTTCTGAAGTGATTTTGTCTGTCGGGATAACTGTTAGTCATTAGTCATACCTTGTGCAGATTCTTCCTATTGCTAACATTTGAAATTATGTAGCAGAATATGTTTAATAATGAATTCATGAGATGCAATGCATATGTTTGTCTTGAGTTTTTGAAAAACATTAAAACAAGAGATCTAAAAGCGTGATATTTGTAAAAACTTGATATCAACTCAGCATTTATGGCAAACCTTAAGGAGTCAGGATACCTTTTGGTGACAGTACGTTTTCGAACTAACCATGCTTCAGTTAGGACTTTCAAGGGTTGTAACGTGGCTTGATTCACGGTTTAAGAAACAAAGGATAATGGCCCAAAGTTTATTTGTACCCATCCCAATCTGCGTGATGTTCTTCGATCCTATGCTCAGTTCAACTTTGCGTTTTAGTCCTAGCAGAGCTTGAAATTGTAACATTGACCTTTATTTGGACATGCAGTCATCCTTTTTTGTAATGTTTTCTTTTGTCGAGGATTTGTAGTGACCTCTTTTTTGACTTTTTTATCCCTAACTTTTGTCTGAACTGTTTATTTTAAGATTACATTCAGCGGGATGTTTCGATTTTTGATAAGTCTCCTTCATAGGTTTTGACTTAACAATTTTTTCCTTTTGATAGTTGTTGACTGCCTGACTTAGTGGTTACAAGAACCCATCTATATTTGTGTAAACGATCAACTGATATAATTGAGTTAACTAAGTAACTACCCTGCCCCAGGTTATAATCAAGGTTTTAATTTGCACATGAAAGAAAACTTCTACTCCTTAGGCTCAAAGGGGATGTCTAGGGATTAACATCCTTATATCTCCACTATTAAGGAATTGAAACAATTCTTGTACATCGTCAGCATAGTCTGTTTAAAAGCATATTGTATGAGGTTGCGGTATCATTTTCGTCATCCTCCCTCAAAAGGCTTACAACTTAGCAGGAGTTTGAATATCACAAAACATAAACGAAGTAAAAACACGGTTTAAATGAGTGATAGGGAAATAATTTATTCAAGACAAACATATGCAATGCAATAATGATGATTATTAAAACAGATAATGTCTATCATAAGTCAAATGTTTAAACAAACAGAAAAGAAATTGCAAATGAAAGTAGAGCTAATGAACCAATTGTCCATCCTTCTAGACATTAATCAGACTTGTCATGAGCAATCCTTCTAGACCTCCATGTTCACTTGAAGCTCAAATAGAAGGTGTCGAGTAGAGCAATCGTGAGGCATTCAAGGAGCAATAAGTATCCAGTTAGCATCACTGAGTTCCAAGGAAGCTTTTAGGATCATTCATACAAGCCCAGGTGTTCTCCATCATCCTCACGACCTCCATTTTCAGAGGTATTTTTTCAAACCCCAACTCACTTATTCAAGTACTCTTTCTTATAAAGCTCGATACCAGTTCATTCAGTGTCCTTAGAGGATGAAAAGCCCTCTACTCTCATGCATTTATTCATCAGCATCATCATTTAATTTTGTTTTTGAATTTTAGGGTTCTTCACGTATTTTGTTGAATTCAGTAGATATAGTTAATATAAATTTATGTTAGTTACATATCTGGAATCGTGAGTGAATTTAGAGTAAGTTTGGGCTTTACATCTTTGCAAATGGTTGAGAAATGAGAGAGTTCAGAATTTCAAAAAATATGAGAGCTTGACGTTGAAGATGACAATGGTGGTGGCGCGCAAAATTCAAATTCAGGGCTAAAGTTTATTTTATTTTGAATGGTGGTTATTTCATAAACGACTAAATCGTTATAGCCCAGTGGTAAAGAGTGTTTGTGTGTTGCGCGTGCCCAAGGTCTGGGGTTCGAGTAGTTGATTGCAAGGGCATGGGTTCAAACCATGGTGAGACCAAAACATCTTTTTTTTCACTATTATCTTTAATTTTCTTCACAAATTCAACCAATTAACTCACCTATCAAATTAAATCATTTTCACTTCATTTTTCACACACTTATCATTTAATATATCTATTTTATGAATAACCCAAAAAATCACAAAAATATTATTTATTTGATATATATTTTTTTAGGTTTAAAATAACACATTTTTAAGTATTTTAAAATACTTTAAATATAGTTTTCTCTTGATTTTCAAAACCTAATCTCTTGTAAATATTTTTGTGATAAAACCTTAATCATGTAAGTCTTAATTAGGTATAGACTTTGTCTAAAACCCTAATTAAGTTGACTTTTGTCAATTTTCAAAACTGTTTTCAAACCTTAATTAAACAGACGACTAAGGTTTTCAGACAACAAAACCTTGTGTCACTGCAAATCTTTCAACTATTTTCATTATAGTCAACCAGTACTAAAAAGTACTGGGCCTCTAATAGAGTGTAAGTCCCAGCACCTTTTTCTTTTCTTAGTGTGTTTTCAAAACTGTATTTACAAAATCTTCTTTCTGTTTTCAAAACATTCTTCTGGTATTTGAAGGGCATTATTTCCGGTGAAACTCTTCAGATACCTATGTGACCTATGTCCATCTTCACTTCTTCTGTTTTCAAAAACCATTAACTGTTTATCATATATATTCAACTATTATCCACCAATTACTGTTGAGGCTTTGTACATACTTCTTCAAAGGCCTCCACTCCATCCAGGTTAGGCTTTACAAGCTTTCAATTTACAGTCTTTATTTAAATTACTGTCAAATATAAACTGTGCATATATATTAGTTTAGAACTACGTTTGAGTATAAACCCTAGGACAGTTAAACTATATATATATTATAGGAATATGACCTAGGATTGAGAATGTCTTCCCGGTGAAGGCTCTTTCCTAATTAGAGATCTGTAGTTCAAACCCCCAAGATGAATTATTCCCGGTGAAACATCTTGGCAAAAACCTTAGAACCCAAAATAGGACACATCCACCCAAAGAGGAATTATTCCCGGTGAAACCTCTTACCCATTTGCTTAAAGCCAAAATAAGTTCAAAACTACATAGCTTTCTCTTGTGTTATAACAAGGACCCTCGATGACCCTCGATTAGCCTCCTCTTGGGCTTTGTACAAGGACCCACAGGCTTCTTAAAAGCATTTCCAGCTTCCTCTTGAGCTTGTATACAAGGACCCATCAGGTTTCTTATAAACATAGGAACAGGTCTTTAGTCACCTTTTAACATACCCTGGTGAGTTTCTTCCAATTAAAACCAGACTTTAAACAAGCTAAGTTTGTCTCAATTTCACATTGAGTACACCTTTTGGAATGAGAGACATGGACAGTCTCTGTCACCCTTATCTTCATCAATCTTCCTTAGCAGAGTCTAGGATCCATGTTTGCTTATCCTCAGCAAGAGTCAGCCTTCATCTTGGGCTTTAAACAAGAAGTCTCCACTAGATAATCTTTCTGCCAATCATTTTAACAAAAACCCCTGGAAAGGGTTAGCCTCCACACATTCTTTCATTTTAACAAAAAACCCTGGAAAGGGTTAGCCTCCACACATTCTTTCATTTTAAAAAACCCCTGGAAAGGGTTAGCCTCCAAAATCAGTCTTTCAAAAACCAAAGATTCTTTCTCTTAGGAGACAATTTCTCCAGTTAAGTCAAAACCTCCAAAAAGAGTCAGCCTCAATTCTGGGCTTTGTACAGAACACCAAATAAAATCCATCAAATAAACATTCCCTCAAAAGAGTCAGCCTCAATTCTGGGCTTTGTACAGAACACCAAAAAAACTCCTTAGTTTAATTTCTCCCCAGTAGAGTTATCATTTCAATAAGTCAATAAATCAATCAAAAAGCCTCAAGCTTGGGCCTCATGCAAGCCAGCTAAAGTCAAATCTTTTATACAATAGATAGACATAGCTTATCTCTATAGAGAGATATTTTTACTACTCTACCACATTCAAACAAACAAACATTTCAACATTTCAATTTCAATTTCAATTTCAATCAAGTCTCCCATTTAGGATTTTGAAAGGCATGAGGTGGCAGTAAAACCCAGACATGTGGTAACTTTCCCTAATTTGGACGAGCATCTTTCTTTCATTCAAGAGATACTAGCATACTTGCAAACACACAAGTAAGGTCATTCTCTTAATGAAATGAATCCAGTTATTCTGTCACTCTTTCAAAATGTTTGTGGTAGAATAGTACAAATACCTGTCTGTAAAGATGATTTCATGTCTCTTTACTGTAAACAGAGATTTAATTCAAAGCTTCAACCTTGAGCTTCAAGCAAGGCACCAAAAAAAATAATTAATTTCCCTAGTTAGTTCCCCGAACTACATTAAGCTCTGACTTCCACTAGGGATATGTAGGCATGAGGTTCACAAGGAATCTCAGCGAGCTAATAAAATACCAAAAATAGTCTGTCTGTCTGTCTGTCTTTCTTTTATTCAATTCAATTCCTTCTCCTAACACAAAGGAGAAACTTTCCCAATAATCATTAGCAGCACAAACACATTTAGACACAGAGAAGGTTCCTGTAGAGTACTACAGATATGTAGGGTGCTTAAACACTTCCCTATGTATAACCGACCTCCCGGACTCTTGAATTTCTAGTCTAGATGAAATCCCCACACTTAGCAAACTCTTAGGGTTTAGTTGAGATCTTTTTTTCCCTTTCCTACTCGTAGGACAATAAGAAAGTTTGTGTGATATCGTAGGAAGAACTGAAATAAAATTCCTCCCACCACGGGCGCATTCTCCTTCCAAATTTCGCGTGAAGGGTCTAGCGTGCCGTCCTCCCAAGTAACACGGGGAGGTAAAAAAAACGACAACCACAGGGACAGAACTATGTTATCATGTATTACTTTTCCATGTATAAAGGCAGATTGGCTATCATGGACAATTTTACCTATGCACGTGCTGAGTCTTCTAGTCAGAATCTTAGATATAAGCTTATACACAGTAGTGCAACAAGCTATGGGTCTCAAGTTCTTCATAGTTTTGGCATCAGGTGTTTTGGGGATCAAAGTCACTAAGGCACAATTGAATGCAGGGTGGAGTCTCTTTCTCTCAAAGAAATCCCTAACAGTAGAGTATATATCATGTTTGGTAATGTTCCAAGTAGCTTTGAAGAACTTGGTAGTGTATCCATCTCAAACAAGAGAGGTCCTGCCTAACCTCTGTGTCATTTCATGTGTTTGCTGCATTTATATTTGTTTATCTTGTTTATTCTGTATCGGGAAAGGGCTTGATTCCCCCTTGTGGTGAGAAATCCTATACCCAGATTTGAGTGCAACATAAGATAGGATGGAGGATGTCTTCCCGGTGAAGGCCCTCTAATCTTGGTTCACAATTCTACTCTTGGGATTTGCCTGGCTGGTTGTGATTAACTGCGCCAATGCATTTCGAGACTGATTTGTACCAGGAGGACCTAGAAACACATTAACCCCACTTAAAGCCTTTTTTAGGACGTAGAGCGGTGATTACGAAAGTAATTGTCACGCAGATACTACACTCAGAGAAAACTCTCTTATAGATACCAGTCAACGTATCTTTAAGGTTGAGCAAAAACTCTGAGACCCCTAGAACCCGTTCTACAGGTACAAAAATCCTTATCCTTAGTTTACCATTGGGGCGAGGTTTGCGTTTTGACTTCATGACCACTATACCCTTCAACGCCATGTTTGTTTAAAACTCTTGTGTGTGCATTCATGCATTCATGCATCATTCATTAATAATTAAAACAAAAGAGTCTTTTTCGAGTCGTTTTTCAAGGAAACTAAATAACGAACGTTTTGAACTTCATAGAAAGAGAGAAACGGAGAAAGGACTTAAGGATCTATACCATGGATTACGGAAGAAAGAGAGCTAGGAAATACACCTTCAAGATTCCCCAGGTCGAGGAACTGGGAAAGCTCTGAAAACTGGTGGTCAACCCCCAGGCTTTCAATGAGAAGTATGGAAAACTTCTGCCTTTGCTCAATACCAACATTGTGGATGGGATCCTTCCCACCTTGGTACAGTTTTACGATCCAACGTATCACTGCTTCACCTTTCCAGATTATCAGCTCATGCCTACGTTGGAGGAGTACTCTCGTCTGATTGGAATACCCGTGTACGCGCAAGATCCATACTCCGGTTTGGAAAAGAATCCTGATGACATTATCATTGCTGCAACTACTCCTTTGAACGTAGTCGACATCAGAACTCATATGGTGAGTAGAGGAGGAATTTAAGGATTGCCCTCCAAATTCCTGTTTGATCAAGCTCGGTACTTCGTCAGCATCCAAGATATGAGCGCTTTTGAGGAAATCTTGGCTTTGCTTATCTACGGATTGTTTTTGTTCCCTAACATTAACGATTTCGTAGACATCAACGCAATTAAGATCTTCTTAATTGGAAATCCAGTTCCAACCTTGCTTGCGGATGCTTATCACTCTGTGCATTCAAGAAACCTGCAGCGAGGAGGATTAATCACATGCTGCGTACCGTTGTTATACGAATGGTTCGTTTCGCACCTGCCAAAGTCTAGCACTTTCTGGAATATGAGGGATGGCCTTTACTGGTCACAGAAAATCATGTCTCTCACTCATACAGACATTGATTGGTGTAGTCCTGACAACGACGAAACCAAGATCATTTTCAGTTGCAGAAGTTTTCCCAACATACCCCTTATTGGAACTAAGGGAGGAATCAGTTACAATCCAGCTTTAGCCCGTCGTCAATACGGCTATCCCATGAAAAACATTCCAAGTAACATCCAATTGGAGGGTCTGTTCTTCGAGAACATCGAAGATCATGGTAACATGCTGAAGAAGGAAATTGTCCAAGCCTGGCGTCTTGTACACAGCAAAGGGAGAAGATTGTTAGGAAAACATCTTTGCATCTCCCTGGATCCTTACCTTCAATGGGTATGCATCAGAGCATTCAAGCTCAAGATGCCATATCAGCATCAAGAACCTATTCCCCTAAGGTAACCAATTTACCTTTTCTCCATCGATGTTGAAAAACTACAAGCGGCATTAAACAAGGTATGCCAAGAAAGGAATGCTTGGAGGAACAAGTATCGAATCGTCAACACGGAAAACGTTGAGATTCAAAACATCCTAAGAAGGAAGGATGAGTTACTTGAAGTGCTCGATCGACAAGTGACACAAACGTCACTTTCTCATCATATCCCTCCTGCTTCCTGGATCATCGATCAGCTCACGTCAGAGAATGCTCAGCTCAAGAAACAGAAGAAGATGTTAGAACGTGAAGTCGGCTCTTCGTCAAAGTTTTAGAGTCCTTTCTCTCGGTTTCTCTGTATTTCTTTTTCAAAGTGTGTAAAAAACGGCGTTTTCGCTTAATTAATAAAAGTTTGATGTTTCATAACATAATTATGGTGTTTCCTTGAAAAATATTAACTTAATTGCATATCATACATCGCTTTAGTTGTACGCACTGACACGAGAATTGTCGCGGATCTAATAGTCACTTTCCTTTCTCCAGAAAGAGAGGAGGAGAAGAAGGTGAACCAAGATTTTCAAGCTGTCTCATCCATACAACACTCGTTCAAGTCGCAAGAAAAAGATGGAAGACTTTGAGCAAGAGAATGGAGAACTCAGAGAAGAAGTTAATACTCTCAAAGATGCTATTGAAAGGCTCAATAGTATGGTAGAAGCCCTGGTAGTTGCGCAAAATCGACCAACGCCAGAAGAACCATAAAGGACTGTGGTTTCCGAGATTGTTTCTACTCCTATTCCTCAGTATGCCATGCCACCCAACCGACCTTGGGGCATGCCGTATAACTTTATTCCAGAAGGGTACATACCCCTAGTTTCTGAAGTTCCAAGAGCTACAATGGAGATGCAACCCCCGGAGGGTTACAAACCTCTGGAAATTGAAGTTCCAAGAGCAACGGCAATGGGTTTCGCGTAACAGAATGCTGAGATTCCAAGATCTGCTGTCATGGCTTCTCTACGGCCGATTATGCATACTTTTCCTCCACAGGGTGGACAAGTATATCATCACGCTCCAAGTGAGGATGCTGGCGTGTATGAAAGATTGGACGAGTTCCAGGAACAGTTTCTGCAAATGCAGAAGGAACTCAAGACTCTTCGAGGACAAGATCTATTTGGAAAGAATGCTGCAGACCTCTGTCTAGTTCCAAATGTTAAGATTCCTCACAAATTCAAAGTACCAGATTTCGAGAAGTACAAAGGGAATTCATGCCCACAAAGTCACCTCGTAATGTACGCTCGAAGAATGTCAACTCAGACTGATAATCAACAATTACTCATTCATTAATTTCAAGACAGCCTGACTGGTGCTGCACTCAAATGGTACATGAACTTGGACAATTCAGAGATTCGTACTTTTCGAGACCTCAGAGAGGCCTTCGTCAAACAGTATAAGTACAATCTGGATATGGATCCCGACAGAGATCAACTCCGGGCCATGACTCAAAAGGATAGAGAAAGCTTCAAGGAATACGCTCAGAGATGGCGTGAAGTTGCTGCTCAAATTTGTCCACCACTTGAAGAGAAAGAAATGACAAAAATCTATCTCAAAACTTTGAGTCCATTTTACTACGGACGAATGGTCGCAAGTGCACCAAGTGACTTTACCGAGATGGTAAACATGGGTGTACGTTTAGAAGAAGCAGTTCGAGAAGGACACTTGAACAAAGAACCAGAATCTTCTATTGGTCCAAGGAAGTATGGAAGTTCTTTCCAGAAGAAAAAGGATCAAGATGTCAGCAATGTCTTGCACAAAATCAAGAAGAAATTCCAACCTCAAGTTGCAACAGTAACTCCGGTTGTTAACTCAGCGCCAGCTTATCAACCTCAGGTCCCGCAACAACAAATTCAACAAAGGTCGCAGCAACCTCAGCAACAGGTTCGACCTCCAAATTACAACAATCGGGCTCCAAGGTATCCTGCCTTTGACCCCGTACCAATGCCGTATGCGGAATTATTTCCAACATTACTGGCAAAAGGACTCATTCAGACAAGGAGTCCTCCAAATCCTACAAACAGTTCCTCACCATGGTATAAGGCTGACCAATCTCGTCCCTATCATCAGGGGGCACCAGGTCACAATATTGAGAACTGTTTCTCTTTCAAGATTGACGTCCAACGATTAGTGAAGAGCGGAATGCTATTCTTCAAAGATACTAGTCCAAACGTCCAAGCAAATCCTTTGCCGCAGCATAAAGAAGCTTCAGTAAATCTGATAGATCAACACCCTAACGTCATTCAAATCTACGACATTCGTCAGATAGGGGAAAATCTTGTCAAGATGCACGCTAAACAAGCTGGGTACGGCCATGTACCACCTCACAACTACTTCACATGCGATATTTGTCCAAAGAATAATCAAGGATGTGCCGTAGTTCAAGCTGCATTGCAAGAACAAATGGACTTAGGATGGATTCAACATATCCGAGTCAGAACTGAACATGACATCAACATGGTTCAAGGATGTCCAGGAGAATACAAAGTCTATAAAGTTGAAGATCTTGAAGGATCGGTAGTCAGGTTCCATAAAACTTTAAATGGACTTGCCTACTTTGGAACAGATTTCCACGCTTACAGTAGATGCAGAATTTGTCGAAGAAATTCACAAGGATGTTTGCGTGTTCGCAACGACATTCAAAAGCTGATGGATGACAATACCATTACTGTTCTTGCCAACAGAGAAGATGATGAAGTCTTTACCGTATCTCCTCAAATTAATCAAGTTGAACCAATGCAAGTTAATTATGATAGCAGGAAGACAGCAGTTGCTCCGCTAGTCATCTACTTACCAGGTCCTGTACCGTATGAGTCCAGCAAGGCTATACCATACAAGTACAATGCTACATACATTGAAAATGGTAAGGAGATACCATTACCGTCTGTTGTCAACATTGTTGATGTTAGTCGAGTTACCAGAAGTGGACAAGTCTTCAACAGAACAACAGAAAATGTGGAGAAACCTTCGGAGGAAGTACCACATAGGCAAGACAGTCATCCGACCAATGCTGTTCAAGCGAAAGAAAATGATGAGATCTTGAAGTTAATCCAGAGGAGTGAATACAAAATTGTAGATCAATTACTACATACTCCGTCTAGGATTTCTGTCCTTTCCCTACTATTGAGTTCTGAAGCTCATAGGGAAGCTCTACAGAAATTTTTGGAACAAGCTTTTGTAGAACCAAGTGTTACAATAAGCCAATTCAACAACATCGTTGCCAACATCTCCGCCGGAACTAACTTAAGTTTCTGTGACGAAGATCTTCCTGAAGAAGGAGTGGACCATAATCTTCCACTTCACATCTCAGTTGACTGCATGGGTGATACACTCACAGGAGTCCTAATAGACAACGGATCCTATCTCAACGTCATGCCTAAATCAACATTGTCAAGATTATCTTTCGAAGATTACCCTCTAAGAAAAAGTCATGTCATCGTCAAAGCATTTGATGGATCAAGGAAGTCAGTTTTTGGAGAAGTGGATCTTCCCATAACTATTGGACCTCAGACGTTCAAGATCACTTTCCAAGTTATGGATATTCCAGCACAATACAGTTGTTTGCTAGGTCGCCCATGGATTCATGAGGCTGGGGCAATTACTTCAACACTTCATCAGAAACTGAAGTTCATAAGAAATGACAAATTGGTAACCGTATGTGGAGAACGAGCTCTGATCGTCAGCAACCTGTCATCATTCTCCGACATAGAACCAAAAGAAGTTGTTGGAACTAAATTCCAAGCACTTTCCTCGGACAAAGGAAAGGAGAAAGCAGCATCTATTTCTTCCTACAGAGATGCAATCCAAGTTATAAAGGATGGCACTACCAGTGGTTGGGGGCACATTAATATTCCTACCAACAACAAGAACAGAACAGGAGTTGGATTCTTTCCAACATCATCAAAGACTATTCCAGGAATTGAGGTAGTTCTTCCAATTTAAGAAACTTTCCGCAGCGGAGGTTTTCTTCAACCTGTTCAACAAACAGTCAATACCATCGGTACGGAAAACACCGATGAAGAGGAATGGCTATCCTATCTTAACAAAGCAGGATACATATCCCTATCAGAGTCTGAATCACCTTGCTGTTATCCGATTAAGGGATCTGAAAGTAAGACTCGACCAAGCAGTGACGAAGTTACAGACAGCTTCGCCACCAGAAGTCATGGTTCATCAGAAGAAGTTCCTCCTATCCCCGAAGAGACCTGGGATACATTAGAAGAACCAAGCGGAAAATTCGACTACATGGTGAAATACTCCGCTCCTGAAAGTTCAAGAATCTCTCTTGAAGATATTGTTCCAACTGGATGGAATAGTGATTTTGAGTACCTCTCTCAGCCAAAAGAGATGTATAACCCTTGTTATTCATCATCATCGACTGGTGAAATCATCATTGAGGATTATATCCCCAAGTCACCTTCCGAGGCTACGGACCTAGAGTTCACATATCTAGTCAATGCCATCTTGGGAGAAGAGCAAGACCAAAATACAGAAGAGGATGATCTCGAAAGTGTCTCCGACAACGAGTCTCTCCATTCAGAAGATTGGAAGTTTCCTCAAAAGAAAGTCCGACATACTCCACTTGGAAATGGGTATGCTCACACCGCTCAGTCTGCTGAAGTAGAAGAAGATCGTCTGAGTGTTGCAAAGACAGTGGTTGGTAAATCAAGACCTACCACAGGCCAGCTTAAGCCTAAGGTTCCAGATTACTTAGTGCACAATGGGGTTCGCCACTACTGGACAGCTGTTGAAGTTTCAACTGTTGTTCGCACTCCTAAGTAGGGACTTTCACCGTTATTTTGTCCTCTCACCATAGCCCAGGGTGAAGAGATGTTTCATAGGGCTTTGCATTTTTACTATTTCTTAGGAAAATGTCCCTCTTTGCTTCGCCCAAAGCAATAGAGTTTTGTTTTATAGGGTCTTTGTTTCAAGAAGTGACTGTTCATAAATAAAAATGTCATTTTGTTCCTTCGTTAGTTTTTCCTTTTCTTTTTTCGGAAATTGGTAATCCTAAAAAACACCCTTAAAAAACATCAAAATATTCCATTAACTGCATACACCGAGTCTTCCCTCGTTGTCTAAATAAAACTTATCACACATATGCAGATTAATCATAAAATACCCCGTTGAAACGTGCGATCGTATGACTTCTCCAAGCTTTGAGTTTCCTGTGTTCGAGGCAGAGGAATAAGAAGACGAAGAAATATCAAAGGAAATTTCACGATTACTTCAACAAAAGGAAGAGGCCATTCAGCCATACAATGAGCCTCTAGAAATCATTAACCTTGGTTCCAATGGAAACAGAAAAGAGGTTAAGATTGGAGCTTCGCTCAGTTCAGAGATCAGAGAGAGTTTGATACAACTGCTCAGAGAATTCTCAGATGTCTTCGCTTGGTCTTATCAAGATATGCCAGGGTTGGATACCAGTATATTGGAGCATCACTTGCCATTAAAAGCAGAATGCCCTCCGGTCAAGCAAAAATTAAGAAGAACTCATCCGGAGATGGCCATGAAAATCAAAGAGGAAGTTTAAAAGCAGATCAACGCAGGTTTCCTCGTCACTTCAGAATACCCTCAGTGGTTAGCTAACATTGTTCCCGTTCCTAAGAAAGACGGAAAAGTCCGCATGTGCGTCGACTATAGAGATTTGAACAAAGCTAGCCCTAAGGATGATTTTCCTTTACCACATATTGATATGTTGGTAGACAGTACAGCAAAATCCAAAGTTTTCTCGTTCATGGACGGATATTCAGGATACAACCAAATCAAAATGGCACCTGAAGACATGGAGAAAACAGCTTTCATCACCCCCTAGGGCACATTCTGCTATCGTGTTATGCCTTTTGGACTAAAGAACGCAGGGGCAACTTATCAAAGAGCCATGACTACGCTTTTCCACGACATGATGCATAAGGAAGTGGAAGTCTATGTGGACGACATGATTGCCAAGTCAGAGAATGAGGAAGATCACATACAAAATCTGACAAAGTTATTTCAACGCTTACGGAAGTTTCAGCTTCGCCTGAACCCCAACAAGTGCACCTTTGGTGTCTACTCAGGAAAACTCCTTGGATTCATTGTCAGCAAACGAGGAATTGAAGTAGATCCAGACAAAGTCAAGGCAATTCAAGAAATGCCTTCACCCAGAACCGAGAAACAAGTTAGAGGATTTCTTGGACGTCTGAATTACATCTCGAGATTCATATATCTCATGACTGCAACTTGTGCTCCAATTTTCAAACTTCTTCGGAAAAATCAAAGTTGCGTCTGGACAGACGATTGTCAGAAAGCGTTCGACAGCATTAAAGAATATCTGCTCGAACCACCCATTTTGTCTCCTCCAGTGGAAGGAAGACCTTTGATAATGTACTTAACCGTCTTAGAAGATTCCATGGGTTGTGTCCTTGGACAGCAAGACGAGACGAAAAGAAAAGAGCATGCCATTTACTACCTAAGCAAGAAATTCACTGACTGTGAATCCCGCTACTCCATGCTCGAGAAGACGTGTTGTGCTTTGGCCTGGGCTACCAAGCGTCTCCGCCAGTACATGATTCGACATACTACTTGTTTGATCTCTCATATGGATCCAATCAAGTACATCTTTGAGAAGCCTGCGTTAACTGGGAGAATTGCCCGTTGGCAGATGTTGTTATCAGAATATGACATTGAGTATCACGCACAGAAAGCCGTGAAAGGAAGCATTCTAGCTGAGCACCTGGCTCACCACCCACTCAATGGTCATGAATCAACCAGTTTCGACTTTCCGGACGAGGACGTCATGTACCTCAAGATGAAAGATTACGACGAGCCACTACCAGACGAAGGACCTGAGATAGGATCCCAGTGGGGCTTAATCTTTGACGGAGCTGTCAATGCTTATGGACGAGGAATTGGGGCAATCATTGTTACACCTCAAGGTACCCATATTCCATTTACTGCCAGATTAACTTTCAAGTGCACAAACAATGAGGCCGAATATGAAGCTTGCATCATGGGTCTCGAAGAAGCCGTGGATCTAAGAATCAAACACTTGGATGTATACGGAGATTCTGCTTTGGTCATCAATCAAATCAAAGGAGAATGGGAAACACGCCAACCAGGGCTAATTCCTTACAAAGACTACGCAAGAAGATTGTTACCATTCTTCGACAGGGTAGATTTTCATCACATTCCTCGTGAAGAAAACAATTTGGCTGATGCATTAGCCATACTCTCTTCCATGATTAGGATAAATCATTGGAATGACATTCCTCGGATCGATGTTATGCGCCTGGATAGGCCCGCTCATTTTTTCACAGTAGAAGCAATCATCGACGACAAACCGTGGTATCACGACATCAAGAACTTTCTTCAAAAGCAAGAGTACCCTCTTGGGGCGTCAAAGAAAGATAGAAAGACTTTGAGAAGGTTAGCTTGTAGATTCTTCCTGAATGAAGATGTTCTATACAAGAGAAATTTCGACATGGTTCTGCTCAGGTGCGTTGACAGAAAAGAAGCAGAAGTACTCATGAGAGAAATACATGAAGGTTCCTTTGGTACTCACACCAACGGACATACCATGACAAGGAAAATACTGAGAGCAGGATATTATTGGCTGACGATGGAGTCAGATTGCTACCAGTACGCAAAGAGGTGTCACAAATGTCAGATCTACGCCGATAGAATTCATGTGCCACCATCTCTTCTCAACATACTCTCTTCCCCTTGGCCTTTCTCCATGTGGGGAATCGACATGATTGGAATGGTCGAGCCAAAAGCGTCCAACGGACATCGCTTCATCTTGGTAGCTATAGACTATTTTACCAAATGGGTTGAAGCAGCTTCATATGCAAACGTTACAAGTCAAGTTGTCGTCAGGTTTATCAAGAATCACATCATCTGTCGCTACGGCATTCCTAGCAAGATAATCACTGACAATGGGTCAAATTTGAATAATAAAATGATGAAGGAGCTTTGTGAAGAATTCAAGATTGAGCATCACAACTCATCTCCTTACAGACCAAAGATGAATGGAGCTGTAGAAGCAGCTAACAAAAACATCAAGAAAATCGTTCAGAAGATGGTCATCACTTACAAAGATTGGCATGAAATGCTCACGTATGCTCTTCATGGTTACCGTACATCAGTACGTACTTCGACTGGAGCAACTCCTTTCTCCCTTGTATATGGCATGGAGGCAGTCCTACCTATAGAGATTGAGATTCCATCAATGAGAGTCTTGATGGAAGCAAAATTAACAGAAGCCGAGTGGTGTCAAAGCAGATTCGATGAATTGAACTTAATCGAAGAAAAGCGCATGACAGCTTTATGCCACGGTCAGCTATATCAACAAAGAATGAAGAAAGCTTTCGACAAAAAGGTTCGACCTCGCACAATCAAAGAAGGCGACCTTGTACTCAAAAAGATTCAATCTTTTCTCACAGATTCGAGAGGGAAATAGACTCCCAATTATGACGGCCCCTACGTGGTCAAGAGAGCTTTCTCAGGAGGAGCCTTAATACTCACGACTATGGATGGAGAAGAATTCACCCGTCCTGTGAACGTCGACGCAGTCAAGAAATACTTCGCCTAAATAATCAAAAGAACAGCTCGCTAAGTTGAAAACTCGCAAAGAGCAGCTTAGGCAAAAAGGAGCGTCTCGGTGAATCGAAAACCCGAAACGGCGATTCAGGCAAAAGATAGAGACATAAAAAATAATAATCAATCCCGGTAGACTTAAAGCCCGAAAGGGGTAGTTTACGCAAAAGTTAGGGATATATGGCAAGTAACTATGTTTAGGACAAACTTGATCATCCAAAAATCCATAGCGGAGTATTCATCAGCAGTAGGTCATCTTCTACGAAGCACGAATACAGCGCAACTCGGAGTGGAAGGGAAAGATAACGGTCGTCACGTTTCATCGTAGCCCTTTTCCCGAAAAATTACCAATTTCCAACTTTGAATACTCCATGGAATCAAGCATTTGGCTGATTACCATTCCATAAATAATAATTTGAGCCTTGTGCTTTTTCTTTGCAAATCTAGTCTTATTCAGTTTCTTGAAATGCATTTTAAGTTTAAACAGTCATTTTCTTGAAACAAATGTTTTCATAAAATAAAATAAATTTACTTGCAAAAATAAAGGTGAAATTTCTTTCTAAGGTTTACAAACAATAGGAAGAATGCAAACAGTTGCTCCAAGAACGGTTGAGACTCCGGGAACCAAGATTTCCCCATGAGGTCGCTTTGCGAACATCTCCCGATGACGGATCTTCATTTCAATTCATATTACTCATTTCGGACAGCGGACAACGGATAACCAGGTATTCCCAACAGAGTTCGAACTACAAGAAGAAGACATCTTCTGATCAACAAGATTCAAGTCGTATCATAGGATTTTACATCCGCGACAATTCTATTCACATTCACTTTACATTTTATATTTGTCATAATATTCATGCATACATAGTCGAGTCAGGCTTTGATCATGTGAATGCCCGAGTCATTAAGGCATGAACTCAAGTTTCCCCTACAAGTTATGGAGGAACTTTTTCCTTCAAGATGACAGTTCATACGCAAGGATCTCCCCAAGCAAGTCAGCAAATGGCAATCTCCTCTAAAGAGATAGTTTGTTCACTTTTGGAGTTCCCCAGCCAAGATTCTCCCGCAGAGCGACGCTCGACAATATTCTTCAAATAAGATAGTCTATTTCGCATTTTGGAATTCCCTACAGGGTCGATGAGCGGTTCTCTTCTCCAAGTAGTGTGGATTCCCTGACATAATTGACAAGTGTTAGTTTTTCCTCCTGGAAAACAGTTTGGTATTTCCCCAGCAAGGTCAAGAGATGCCACTTTTCGTCAAAGAAAATAATTCAGAATCTCCCAGCAGGTCGACAAATGATTCCCCAGCGGAGTCAGTGAATGGCAGTCTCTTTCGGCAAAAGACAGTTCGCTCACTTTTTCGGGCAAAAATAACGGATGGCAGCCTTTTTCATGAAGACAGTTCGTTTCGCTTAAAGATTCCTCAACAAAGTCAGCAAATGGCAGTCTCTTTCAGCAGAAGACAGTTTGCTCACTTTCTTTCACGACAGGATTAACAAATGGCAGTCTCTCCCAGTAGAAGACAGTTTGTTCCCCTAGCAATCAACAAATGGCAGTCTCTCCCAGTAGAAGACAGTTTGTTCCCCTAGCAATTGGCAAATGGCAGTCTTTCCCCAAGGAAAGACAGTTTGTCTGTTAAACACTCAAGAGATCGACAAATAGCAGTTTCTTCAAACGGTTTGTCTGTTTCTGGGATGTTTCATCCCCTTCAGAGTTGACAAATGGCAGTTTTCCTCCTAGAAAAACAGTTTGTTAATTCCCCTCGGAGTCGACAAATGGCATTTTTCCTCTTAGGAAAACAGTTTGTTGATTCCCCGGCATGAGTCGACAAATGGCAGTTTTTCCTCTTAGGAAAACAGTTTGTTGATTCCCTGGCATAAGTCGGTGAATGTTGGTTTTCACCCCGAAAACAGTTCGTCCGCCTTCAAGCAAAGTCATTAGCCCCTCAAAAGATCATGAGGCCATATGACATTCTTTCAAAGACGTCAAGTCAAAAGGGAAGATGGTGAAGTTTCTCTACTACCATCAAATGGCGTCTCATCTCCAAGTGCTGATGAGAAGTTTGGTGAGGAAACAAACCTTTGATGTTTCTCTACTATCATCAAATGGCGTCTCATCTCCAAGTGCTGATGAGAAGTTTGATGAGGAAACAAACCTCTGAAGTTTCTTTACTACCATCAAATGGCATCTCATCTCCAAGTGCTGATGAGAAGTTTGATGAGGAAACAAATCTTTGGAAATTTTCTCTTTATCTGAGATATTGTCCAAACACGACTGAGACCAGTTTCAGGATATGGACATCCGAAACAAGGGGGAGGTTGTTTACCTTTTTCTAAGTGTCAACACTTAGTTAAAGAAGATGGATTGTGCATTCTACACTGCCATCCATTCACCAGAGTCCACATCAAGTATTCCTACAGGAGTTTGTCTCCTCATCCCCCGCCAAGTGCGACAACGGGATCAAGTCATGCAAGGATTTTATCAATTACAACATCTCAGGAGCGCCTAAAATTCGGGCATTCTTTGATATTTAAGTCTCTTTCACGCAGGAGAGATCGAGATATCAATCTCTCTCCCTCCAGATAAAAGAAACTTAAATAGGGGCATCAGTCATACCCTAATTTTTGACCCCCCTGAGATGACATATCTTCGGGATTTTCATCAGGTCAAAGCAAGTACCCGGAGCAGTCACTTCTTCATCTGGCATTTAATCGAGGATGTTCAAAGACAAGAAAACTCAGGCAAAGGATCAATCAGTAGAAGGATTAGTCTCTAACATAATCATAGGACTCAAGAGCTTCATTTTTTCACCTATGATTGATTAGACACCCAGTCCTCTGAGTACAGATTTACTCAGGTCACCAGACTAGGGTTTTTGAGCGTATCAAGGACTAAAATCAGGGATCACCTTTGGGAAACCCTAAAAAGCCCCAGGGGATCATTCAAAGACATCAATCATCTTCAAATAGCTCATATGACAAGATCCACTGGACATCACACCTCAATTCAAAGTCTACAGTCATTATTTTCATATGGTCGACAATTAGGGTTTTTGACCTAATTCACCAGGATAGTTGACTTTTAATCAGAGGCATGGATCCAAAACTCAAGACATGATTCAAGAACCTCTACTACCTCAATATAACCCATTTACATCACTCATTTGAGGAGAAGATCTTGATTCTACACAAAAGTCCAAATTTTCACTTTATCAGGAAAAAGTCAACTGTATGGGTTCACCTTTGACTTTTAAGATTTTTGGTCAAACCATGACTTTCAAAGATCAATATCATCAATATATGGATATTAAAGTCATTTGACCAAAGAAATTCAAAGAGATTCACCAAGGAGCAAAAAGTCGGGAATTAGGGTTTTTGAGGGCATTGTGGGAACTCAAAATTTCACCTACACAACTCAAAAAACTTCCAACATGAAAGTTGTATATCTTGAAAAACAAAACAACATCTTACATAGGAACTTTTTTCAAAAGATCAACCATTTAAGAGTTTTGGAATTTTGAAACTTTAGGTTATAAAAACTTAGAAATTTTTCTAAGTGTTTTTAACCTAGTTTTCATCCAACTTTGGGCTCATTTTTCACAAATTTCCCAAATGATTCTGAAGGAACCATAAACTAATGATTTGAAGTAGATGTTTAGGGATTACCAAATTGTGTTTAACCTTCTCCAAATTCATTTTGAGCTAAGAGTTATGCTTGTTCAAAGTTGGCCTCATGAAGTGAAATTATAGGTCATGCCTCATTTTTGAACTTTGAAATTTTGTGCACATGACCTCATTTACGGATGCTACACGACCCATACCACATCTGAAAACATGCCATGCATTCATTTTCACCATAGCATAAGAATTGAGGAAGATTCCCAAAACAAGAACATGTGATTATGTAATGATTACATTTGGGAATTTATGGCAAATTGATGAATCACCCAAGGAATCTTCTCACCAACCAATTAGAGCTCATTTCTGTCTCAGAATTGTCCCCTAAGATCAAGCAAAATCGAGGGCTAGGGGATTGATCAAATGGAATCAAAATTCTCATCATTGCATAAGAGATATTTGCAAACTTCCTTCATGGCCAAGAAAACCAAATCAACCTCACTAAGCAAGCTCACTCCTCTGCAACTATACTGAACCATTTGCCTATAAATAGGAGAGCATACCTCAGTAGAAAAACACACCAAAGCAACAGAATTCTTGCTTTCTCTTTTCTTTCTTCATACTTAGTTTTTTCAAAGGTCCTTTGGCAAGAAGACTCGGATTCTTCAAACCAAAGCTCTCTCTTTGAAAATAAGTATTCAAACACATTGAGGGGGGAATTTCGAGGTGATCCAAACCTCTGGAACACTTCTGGGCGTGGAGAATCATCATCTTCACCTCTCATTTTGAGCACTTGCAGTTGGAGGACCACAGAACAATTCAGGAGGTTCCAAGCAAGGTTAGGCATCCAGGCACGTTCCTCAGATCATAGTGAAGCTGTTCAGATGGCTGCAGCTCATCTGTAACTCCAGATTCATCATCCTCCATGTTCACTTGAAGCTCAAATCGAAGGAGTCGAGTAGAGCAATTCAGAAGGTTTGAGGATACAATAAGCATCCAGTTAGCATCACTGAGTCCCAAGGAAGCTTTTGGGATCATTCATACAAGCCCAGGTGTTCTCCATCATCCTCACGACCTCCATTTTCAGAGGTAAGTTTCTGAACTCCATCTCTTTAATTTAAGCACTTTTTGTGATAAAGCTCGATTCTATCTTGTTCAGCATCATCAGAGGATTGAAAACCCTCTATCATCATTCATTTATCTTTCAGTATAGTCATTTAATTTGATTTTCAAATTTTAGGGTTCTTCACATTTTTTAGTAAATTAGTTAGATGTAGTTAATATAAATTTGTGTTAGTTACATATTTAGAATCGTGAGTGAGTTTAGAACAAGTTTCATGTTTACACCTGGGCCATTGGTTGAGATTTGAGAGAATTAGAATTTCAAAAATGTTGGAGCTTGAGGTTGAAGACGAAGATGGAGGGTGGCGCCATTTTTCAAATCTCTGAACAGAGTTTATTTTATATTTAATGATATGTGTTTCATAAACGAATGAATAACTTGCCCCAGTGGTCACACATGCGCTCTTAGTCTCCTCATGCCCAAGGTCTGAGGTTCGAATCCCCCTCGCCTCAGACCTTTTGATTTTATTTCTTTTTTGCTTCTATACACTTGAATGCTATATGAATTTCATTGAAACCAGCTTACTATCACCACACGCGCGTTGGCTCAGTGGTGTTTGTTTTGAGTGTGTGACCTAGAGGGCGTGGGTTCAAATCCTCCAAGGGCCAAACTATTTTTTTAACACCCATTTTCTTTCATTTTTCTCACAAACTTCACACAATTAATTCACCTATCAAATTAAGTTATTTTCACTTCATTTTTCACACACTTATTATTTAATATATCTATTTTGTGAATAATCAAAAAAATTATAAAAAATATTATTTATTTCATGTATTTTTATTAGGTTTAAAATAGTATGTTTTTAAGTGTTTTCTTAAATACTTTAGATATATATACTCATTTTGTTTTAACCTAATTATTTTGTGGATAATTTTATGATAAAACCCTAATTGTTTAGGTCTTAATTAGGTAAAGAGCTTTATCTTTACCTTAATTAAGTTGACTTTTGTCAATTTTCAAAATTGTTTTCGATCTCCGATTAAACAAGATGATTAAGGTTTTCAAACAACAAAAACTTACATCATTCCAATCTTCATTTTCACTGCTTCACAAACAGTAAATAATCTCTGGGCCTCTAATAGAGTGTAAGACCCAACACCTTCTTTCTTTTCATAGTTTGTTTTCAAAAACTGTGTTTTCAAAATCTTCTTTCTGTTTTCAAAACATTCTTATGGTATTTGAAGGGCATTATTCCCGGTGAAACTCTTCAGATACCTATGTGACCTATGTCCATCTTCACTTCTTCTGTTTTCAAAAACCATTAACTGTTTATCATATATATATTCAACTATTATCCACCAATTACTGTTGAGGCTTTGTACATACTTCTTCAAAGGCCTCCACTCCATCCAGGTTAGGCTTTACAAGCTTTCAATTTACAGTCTTTATTTAAATTACTGTCAAATATAAACTGTGCATATATATTAGTTTAGAACTACGTTTGAGTATAAACCCTAGGACAGTTAAACTATATATATATTATAGGAATATGACCTAGGATTGAGAATGTCTTCCCGGTGAAGGCTCTTTCCTAATTAGAGATCTGTAGTTCAAACCCCCAAGATGAATTATTCCCGGTGAAACATCTTGGCAAAAACCTTAGAACCCAAAATAGGACACATCCACCCAAAGAGGAATTATTCCCGGTGAAACCTCTTACCCATTTGCTTAAAGCCAAAATAAGTTCAAAACTACATAGCTTTCTCTTGTGTTATAACAAGGACCCTCGATGACCCTCGATTAGCCTCCTCTTGGGCTTTGTACAAGGACCCACAGGCTTCTTAAAAGCATTTCCAGCTTCCTCTTGAGCTTGTATACAAGGACCCATCAGGTTTCTTATAAACATAGGAACAGGTCTTTAGTCACCTTTTAACATACCCTGGTGAGTTTCTTCCAATTAAAACCAGACTTTAAACAAGCTAAGTTTGTCTCAATTTCACATTGAGTACACCTTTTGGAATGAGAGACATGGACAGTCTCTGTCACCCTTATCTTCATCAATCTTCCTTAGCAGAGTCTAGGATCCATGTTTGCTTATCCTCAGCAAGAGTCAGCCTTCATCTTGGGCTTTAAACAAGAAGTCTCCACTAGATAATCTTTCTGCCAATCATTTTAACAAAAACCCCTGGAAAGGGTTAGCCTCCACACATTCTTTCATTTTAACAAAAACCCCTGGAAAGGGTTAGCCTCCACACATTCTTTCATTTTAAAAAACCCCTGGAAAGGGTTAGCCTCCAAAATCAGTCTTTCAAAAACCAAAGATTCTTTCTCTTAGGAGACAATTTCTCCAGTTAAGTCAAAACCTCCAAAAAGAGTCAGCCTCAATTCTGGGCTTTGTACAGAACACCAAATAAAATCCATCAAATAAACATTCCCTCAAAAGAGTCAGCCTCAATTCTGGGCTTTGTACAGAACACCAAAAAAACTCCTTAGTTTAATTTCTCCCCAGTAGAGTTATCATTTCAATAAGTCAATAAATCAATCAAAAAGCCTCAAGCTTGGGCCTCATGCAAGCCAGCTAAAGTCAAATCTTTTATACAATAGATAGACATAGCTTATCTCTATAGAGAGATATTTTTACTACTCTACCACATTCAAACAAACAAACATTTCAACATTTCAATTTCAATTTCAATCAAGTCTCCCATTTAGGATTTTGAAAGGCATGAGCTGGCAGTAAAACCCAGACATGTGGTAACTTTCCCTAATTTGGACGAGCATCTTTCTTTCATTCAAGAGATACTAGCATACTTGCAAACACACAAGTAAGGTCACTCTCTTAATGAAATGAATCCAGTTATTCTGTCACTCTTTCAAAATGTTTGTGGTAGAATAGTACAAATACCTCTCTGTAAAGATGATTTCATGTCTCTTTACTGTAAACAGAGATTTAATTCAAAGCTTCAACCTTGAGCTTCAAGCACGGCACCAAAAAAAAATAATTAATTTCCCTAGTTAGTTCCCCGAACTACATTAAGCTCTGACTTCCACTAGGGATATGTAGGCATGAGGTTCACAAGGAATCTCAGCGAGCTAATAAAATACCAAAAATAGTCAGTCTGTCTGTCTGTCTTTCTTTTATTCAATTCAATTCCTTCTCCTAACACAAAGGAGAAACTTTCCCAATAATCATTAGCAGCACAAACACATTTAGACACAGAGAAGGTTCCTGTAGAGTACTACAGATATGTAGGGTGCTTAAATACTTCCCTATGTATAACCGACCTCCCGGACTCCAGAATTTCTAGTCTAGGTGAAATCCCCACACTTAGCAAACTCTTAGGGTTTAGTTGAGATCTTTTTTTCCCTTTCCTACTCGTAGGACAATAAGAAAGTTCGTGTGATATCGTAGGAAGAACTGAAATAAAATTCCTCCCACCACGGGCGCATTCTCCTTCCAAATTTCGCGTGAAGGGTCTAGCGTGCCGTCCTCCCAAGTGAAACGGGGAGGTAAAAAAAACGACAACCACAGGGACAGAACTATGTTATCATGTATTACTTTTCCATGTTGTTATACCCCAAAATTTGCCCGCATCTTTTTTCAAGAAAACTCCAATCTGAAAATTAAGAGTCTCATATAATCATGGATTTTTATTTCAACAAATATCCTGACATATGAAACACTTAGTTTTTAGAATTTTTCTTATACAGTAATTTGGCTTGCAGTTGAATTTATTCTTACGCAAACGCCAAATACTGTTTATTACTTCACACATGCTATTTATTTATTTACATATAAATAGTACTGACACAATTGGTACAGAGTTAAATCTTTTTGCAGGCGCAGAATCAGGAAACTCAGACTGTACTGGTAACAAGTAGATTATTATTATCTTTTGTTTCCCACTAATTTTTGTACTATATTCCATTATTTTCAAAAATCTTTTCAAATCTCTTTTTCAAAAATCAAATCTCTCTTTTTCCCAACATTATCATCCTCTTTCTTTCAAATCTTACTTTCACTCAAATTTTCCTTTTGTACGGAATCACATCATTCCCCAACGTCTCTATCCTTCTTTCCATTCTATAAATACCTCTCATTTTCTTCTATAAAATCTCACATCAAATTCTAACTCATCTTTCAAATTCCTACCTCATATCTATTTTCTCTTCTTCCCTGACAAGAATGGCAAAGTGGATAGAGACACTGTTTCTTACAGTCATCACCATTGCTACGGTGATCATGACTTTCTTCTTCCTGCATAGTCCTGAAGAGTGTGGACCTGCAATGGTTGCACTCCCAATCATCTACATGTTATTGTTCATAGCATGGGTCATTAATCGTCATTCTTAAAATTTGCCGTATTTCTTATTTCTTAAATGTACCGTTTATTCGTCGTACTATTCAATATAGTATGTAATATTTGTACTGTCAGTATTAAATGTTGTACTATTTGTCATAATATTGCTTAATTACTAAGATAATATTTTGTGTGTTTTCTGCCAGTCAAATATTCCTATTTCTGTGCATTAAATGATTTTCAGGGTTATTATCGGTAATTTTGCCCGCATACCGTAAATATTAGTTATTTATTATGTCTATGTTTTTAACAGGTCATGTAAATAAACTTTCATTTTTCACATAAAACATAAAACAAAAACAACAAAAAAAAGAAAATTAACTTTGACTGTTGATTTTTCACTCTAACTGCTACCTGAACAGTCAGTCGACAGCCAAACTGCTGGCAGTACAATTCTCAGTGTTTTGTACCATCAATCAAATCAATCTTTCACAATTCAAAATTCCAAGATCTTTTGTGCTAGAAGTCTTCTGAATATCACGCGATTAGCAGAAACTCAACACTGCACAAAAATCAGGTACGTTTAACTGTCTCCTACACAAACAGTCCCTAATCAGGGTTTTTCTTGTTTTTACAGGAGCAACAAGTTTTTGAGACCTCAAATGGATTCCATGCACATCCATATATCTCAAAGTACCATCATACAAATTTTCAAACTTCAATTCACTCAGACGCACCGTCAGCAGCTCAAACAGTCAACAGACGACCCGTTTGACCAAAAAAGTCAACAGACAGTCAAAAA
The DNA here is from genome assembly GCF_029867415.1 of Vicia villosa. Taxonomy (NCBI): domain Eukaryota; kingdom Viridiplantae; phylum Streptophyta; class Magnoliopsida; order Fabales; family Fabaceae; genus Vicia; species Vicia villosa. The sequence continues at coordinate 6,046 of NW_026705281.1, read as the reverse complement.
TGAATTTTTTTGTCAAAGTCCATATTTTGTCAAAGGATTCATCATTTGATCATTGGATGATCAAAATTCATCAAGGAAAGATCAAAAATCAACAAAACCCTAAGATTCAAAATTAGGGTTTTTGCCTGAAAAGTCAACTCAACTTTGACTGATCATAACTCTCTCATCCTTCATCCAAAAAATTAAAACCAAAGCTCATTTTTAAGGAAATTCAATTATCTTTCAAATGCCATTAATCCCATGGTCATTGGATTCACCATTTGAAAAATATGACCAAAGACATTACAGGTCATTTTCAAAGTCAACAAAAAGACACTTTTTTCAAAAGGACACACAAGGAGCATCAAAAATCATTTTGACATGAGACCAAAGACATTGGTTAGAGGACTCTTTGAGGTTTCTAAAAAGTGCAAGATCTCCTTCATATGACAAAAATTGAAGGATTTACACCTTGTTGAAGTTGGCTAAATTTTGGGAAAATACATGAAATCAACATTGCTCAAAAATGTATTTTTTCCAAATGGGGCCAAGTTTTCAGCAGTCAAACATCATTTCCATGATGATATGGGCCTCCCACGACCAAGACTAAGCCCACACCTTTTTTTATCCATTTTTGGCATAATTTTGTCTTATTTTAAGATTAAATTAAAAGAAAAATGGATGGATAAATGGTAGCTTAACTTCCAAGCATGACTCACCCAAGGAATCTCTACCTTTCTGCAGAGAATTGAAGAGCAAGGCAGGTGCATTGAAGGCAAGGGGACTTGGTCAAGAATTCAAAGCTTTTTTAATATTAAAAAATGCAAGATTTCAACAAAGGCAACTAGTTGCATATTAGCTTCAATTCTAAGCACTCAATGCTTATAAATAAGCTATCATAGTTCAGTAACAGAGGGAGGGCAAGTTCAGAAGCAAAGCTTAGCTCATACACACTTGTAATCACTTGAAAAGTTTCAAAGAAAATTCAAATTCGAATTTGTAATTTCAGTCCATTTCAATACAAACTAAGCATTCAGACACCTTCCTTGAACATCACTGAAACTATCCCAATCAGTTACAAGCCTTGAAGCTCACTGAATCGAGCTATACAGGTCCAAATTTGTTCAAACTAAAATCAATTCGTATCTGGTTATTCACACATGCTTAACAAGATGTAGACATACTATTAAGTTTGGTTTGAGGTGTAGATCATTTCTGGAAACTTAATTGAAGTTTGAACACGTATAAACGAAACTACCATTTTAGGGTTCATAGCTTCAAAATTAGGGCTTTCCAAATTAGGCAAAATTAGAGGTTCTAAATAGTACCATTAGATTCGTATGGACAAAACGAGTTGAATGGTACCATCGCGCCAAATTTATTTGCTTCTTTACCCCTATTCGTTATTTTGCAGAATTAGGGCTCACTTACTATAGCGCTTTTTTACAAAAGCGCTGTTAAAGGCCTTGTCTGAAGGTTGAAGACGAAGACGTGTCTTCCTCCTATTGGTTCAGCAGCGCGCGTACTTTTTTAAACTTTCCACTAATCCAGTGTTTTGCAGGTGTAACGTATACCACGCGCCTCAATTTCTGGACCACCTGATCTTGCTTAACAGCTCATCCAACGCTTCAGAACGCGCGTGCACATCATACTCCCTCAATCAAACCACACAGGATCAGTATCCTTTTATTTTCTATTTTATTTTCTATTTTATTTTAATTTCTTTGTTAAATTAATTAAAAATAGTTTTAAAAATCCAAAAAATACACAAAAAATATTTTTAGACTTCTAAAATAATATATTATTTTCTGAAATAAAAATATTTTATTTTTCTTTAAAATTTCAATATTTTGCATAATTAATTAGTATATATTTATATATTTGCTTTTTAATTATTCTAACCAATCAAAAAATCATAAAAAAATTTGTTCTTTATATAAAATATTGTTTATATATTATAAACTAATTTTGTACATATTTTGAATAATTTTCTTTTTAAGTTTTAATTATTTGTATAATTATTTACATAATTATGTTTTAATTAACTTAAATCAATTCCAAAAATTCCAAAAAAAATTAGTTTTGTTTAAAATTAATTAACAAATATTTTGTACATATTTTAAACTTAATTTCTAGGTTTAAATCTATTTTCATCTTTTTCTTCATTTTAATTTAATTAATCATGCATTAATTATAATTAAAATCAATCATAAAAATCCAAAAACAGGCCTTTTATTTTCCTTGCAATTTAAATTCCTAGATAAATGTATAGGATGTCAAATTCATGTAAATAGGCTAGTTTACATTTCCTGCACAATCGATGTAATAGCGTAGATTTACTTTCCGCACTTTACATTTCCGCATTTTAATTTCCAGCAAATATAAACTGCGTGTATGTCAAAGATAAAATTGAACCGTTAGATCACTAACTTCAAAGATAAAATATCTGAATCCAATCACAATCACACTTGCACCTCTTAAGGTAATCCCTTCTCATTCTTTTCAAAATCAAAAGTCAAAATTCTACTGTTTTGAGTACAAAATCGAACCTTGCGTTTATATCCGGTGAAAGGATAGATTTTTAAAGGAAATAGGATAAAGACCTTACAACTCAGGGTAGACCTCCTAGTTTGCTTGCTCAAATCAAAACAAACAAAATTCTCATACACTGCTGTTTTTTTCAAAACAAAACTTTCCAAAAAGACAATACTTTGTATACATCCAAACACGGATTATTACAAAGTTAACGTTCTTTCCAAAATATCTTTCGAAAGATAAACAAGCATTTTGTATACATCCATACACGGATCATTACAAAATTCAATTTACAAAAGTATTTGAAACCACATATGAGCAATTTCAGAGCAATTGAAAAGTGATCGAAAAACAAGTGAGCTAAGCAAACTTAAGAGCCCATGGATAACCATGGATACAAAGGGTGCTAACACCTTCCCTTTGTATAACCTACCCCCTTACCCAGAATTTCTTAAAGGTCTTTTTTCTGTTTCTTTTATAAACCTTTCCTTAATTGGATAAAATAAAAGTTCGGTGGCGACTCTGTGAATTTTCAAAATGCGAAAGCATTAAGCGATAAAAAAGAGTCAGTTCACGTATCTCTACAGAACAGAGGTATGGCCCGGGATTAAAAAATCGGAGGTCCACAGAACTGGCGACTCTGCTGGGGAAATACTTTCAAAAACAAAATGTTTTCAAAAGGGGTTACCTTAAGAGAATAGGTCGATGTTTTCAATTGTTTGACTTGATTGCTCTATTTTTCAAAGGTTTGTTTGGGTATTTTGCTTGTGTGAAAGATTCTAACCCGAATCTCGAGATACCTTAAGTATATGACAATAGACCAAGGAAACTGTACGGCATGTACCGATACGGTTGATCTGGTAGTCATCGTTAGTGCGATACTTTGGTTTATACTGATGTCCCTTGAAAACGATCAAGGAGTATATTAGGCTTCCGAAATGTCATTAAACACTAATTTGTCTTAGAACCTTTTTAGTTGAACTTGACTTGTGGCCTATTAAGTGGCTAGCTTTGAAATTGATCGAAGTTAGTTATCCTCGAGGAATATTTTGATCGGCCGCTCGAGCGCCGTATTGAGATGTTACTTCCAAGGATCATAGAACCCGAATGCTATTCCAGGACAGGTTTTAACCAAATCAACTTCAGTGGGGAGGGTATCACCTATCAGCTCCATGCAAGCCTTTAAACCTAAGGCTATTTGTTTGATTTGTTTTTGTGTGCCACATGTTTGCATCATAAGCATATCATTTTTTGCACCAAACACTTCAAGGATCAAAGAGTTTACCTTTGTTTTTGCAGGTAATGGCTCCCGCCACCAAAGATTACATCCGAATCAACGTCTCAACGGTACCATCTGAACTAAAAGACTTAGTGTCAGAATTCCCCAGGAATGTTCAATTCACCGAAAGGCATGGTCACCTACTCCATTTGGTTACCTCAAAATTTGAAGAAGACATGATACGGGTCCTGTTCCAGTTCTTTGACCCTGAACATCATTGCTTTACCTTTCCTGATTACCAGTTGGTACCCACTTTGGAAGAATTCTCTGAACTAATGGGATTACCTGTTCGAAATCAATTACCTTTCACTGGTTTAGAAAGGATTCCAAAGCCTGAAGTCATTGCTGCTGCTTTACATCTGCGAAAATCAGAAATCGAGTCCAATTGGGAAACAAAGAGTGGAGTTAAGGGTTTGCTTACCAAGTTCTTATTGGAAAAGGCTCGACTACTGCTAGAAAACAAAAGTTATCCAGCTTTTGAGGAAGTTATGGCGCTTTTGATCTATGGGTTGGTTTTATTCCCTAATCCCGATCAGTTCATAAGTGTACACATCATCAACCTTTTCCTAATCCGTAACCCGGGTACCAACATTGCTGGGAGACATTCTACATTCTCTACACACTCGTACCATGAAGAAACGAGGAACTCTTATGTGCTGTATACCACTACTGGCTAGGTGGTTTACATTTCATCTTCCCCGATCAGTGTTGAGAAATGAACAAAGAATACAATGGTCTCGCAGGATTATGTCTTTGTCTCATTCAGATATCCGATGGAACAACTTCTTTCAAAGAGACATTACTATCATTGATCATTGTGGAGAGTACCCTAATGTGCCACTCCTTGGCATCAAAGGAGGCATCACTTACAATCTCTCTTTAGCTCTACGCCAATTCGGATATGCAAGGAGCAACGATCCTCATGACATGATTATCCATGGCATTGTGTTTGATTACGAGAATGATTCTCATAGACACCGACGAAGGTTCATACATGCATGGGGCAGTGTCTATAGAATAGAAAGCAAAACTTTGGGGCAATGGAATTCTATTCCTATGGAACCCTACCTCAGATGGGTCCGCACTCATGCTCAGAAAATCCTTATGCCATATCCTGCTGTTCTACCTGTGACTATTGAACCAGAGGTCGAAGGATATGAACCTCAAGTTATTCTACACCCGGACATGCCAACTAACCTAGAAGAGTTGCAAAAATCTTGGGTTCAACTCAAAGAGGAAAGAGACACCTTCAAATCATACTGTCAAGACTATGAGAGAAGGATATTGGAGCTCACCGGACAGCTTCAAGAAGAACAGCAGATCAACACATTCCTGGGGGCAAAGAGAAAGCGTCCACGGGAGACCTGAAGGATCATTTATTTTATTTCTGTCTTGTAAGCCCAAATGAGGCAAAGAAAAAAGAAGCAAAAAAAAGAGAAATAAATTGATTAACTAACGTTTGTTTCTTCTTTAACAAATCTAAACTCTAAGATCCTTGAAACATTGCACACACATTTCACTTCATGCATTGCATATACATTTCATACATTGCATTCATATACATTGCATATACATTTCATACATTGCATACACATGGCATCCAGTCATACACATTGCATAACAGGTTCACATGACGGATTTCTCATCTTCTCGCTGTTTATTTCAGTCAGAAGAGATGGAATCTGAAATGAGCATCAAGAATCTCGAAGCACAGAATGCCCAAGTTCAAGTGGCAATTCTGGAACTGGCAAAGGGGCAACAAGAACTGAAAGCCCTGATAATCAAGAAGAAAAAGAAGCCCAAAGGATCTGTAGGCGTGAGTCACCTGAAAAGGAAGATCAAAATCCCAGTCAAAAAGTTCAAAAAGCCACCGATCCCTGAAACAGTCGGTGATGATGAACAAGAAGACAATCAAAGCAACCAGGGTTCTGCTAAACCCTCTCTCTCTTCAAATGAAGAAAATGATCATTCTGGGGACGAACCGGATGATGAAAAATACCAACAGCTGGAAGACCGTATGAAAGCTATGGAGATACAAAAAATACCTGGCTTAGATTTCAATGATCTAGGGCTCATCTCGGATGTTGTTATCCCTCCAAAATTCAAAGTTCCTAACTTTGCAAAATATGATGGAGTTTCTTGCCCGAAACTACATCTGAGATCCTATGTAAGGAAGATACAACCTCATACAACGGATAACAAATTGTGGATTCACTTCTTCCAAGAAAGTATGTCGGGTACACAACTCGAATG